>NW_015091123.1:1149154-1427341 GCF_001431845.1 Calidris pugnax | reverse complement strand
CCCCCCCCCCCCCCCCCCGAAAAAAAAGTGATGCGGAGTGGAAACGAGAGGAACTCGGAGGAAACAAAAGCATAACCTTGAAAATAGCTGCATTTCCCCAGTCCCTTCAGCCTAATGTACTGTGCTGCTAGTTGAGCGGCCGCTAATTTGATTCATATGAGAAGCTTGACCTTATTCCACCAAGTGTTTTCCAGCCTGGATTTCTCTAACTGCTTGTTTATAGAGAGTATATGGAGCATTTTATGTTTTTTCAGCTGTTTAGGAACCTGATTTTTTTTAAGGCAGTCCCAGGAGAGCAGGGCACAGTCCCAGCCCCCCCTCCCCTCCCAGCCCCCAGGGTGCCCGAGCCACCTCCCCGGCCCCGGGGCTGCCAAGGGAGAAAGGGGAATTTATTTGGTGGCTGCATCACCACGTAGAGGTGACTCCAAACACTATTATCTTTGTTTAGCACAAGCAGGGAGCAGGTAGCGCTCTCTGGGTAATCTGTCTCAGATCAAGAAGCTATGGAGACACAGAAAAGCTCTTCTCAAGCCTTAATCTCTCAGAACCATCATTTTCTCAGCTGAGGATGGGCAGGGACCTGGGTGCCAATGCCTTTTGCAATAATTTTAGATGATTGATCTTTCTAAACTACTTTTTTCCCTTCCTTGCCACACAGACATGGATAGATCACACATTTATAGATTACCCTTGTGTCAGCTGGCTTTGGACAATTAGTCACAGGCTCAGGAGCACCCTCCTGGATTCAGCAAGGGGAAGGCATTAAGGTAATCAGGAGTTTGCAGGTCCAGACGCCAATCACACAACGACGGGTGGGAAATTGGGAGGTGGGAGACTGGGACCAGCCACGGGTACAAAACAGCACTATTATGTGCTGCAGGGTCCTGGGGAAACCCGCATAAAAAGCCATTTGAGATTGTCAGGATTTTGACAAAGGCCCAGTAGGACCTTCAGAGCAAAGCTGGGTGCCAACGAGCAGCGCGGAGCGGGAAAGGCGGCAGGAGATGTGCAAGGAGAGCAGGTCTGGAGACAACCCTCAGGAGGGCATTGGCTCCCAGACCATTCCCAACAGCCCACCGTTTTCACCTGATTTATTCTCACATTGCACTGCAGGAAATAGAGAAATATTATCTCCTGTTTACCACCACGAGCCGAGATGGGGTGGCGGGTCCAAGGTCAGGCAGCGAGTCTGTAGCACCCTCACTGAAGGTGAGTTGCCCAAGCCCTGTGCTCACAGCCCGGCCAACGGGGCCTCCTGTGCCCCAACGGACCCTCACACAGAGCTCCTGGCAGTGCCTTGATGGAAGACACGAAAGGGGAGTAAATAGTAATTGAAATATTTTCATCTAGGGCCCTGGTATAAAAAGCAGCAAGACTAAGCGCCAAATGCCTCCTAATTTGCACCTGACTCTCTTTTAATCAAATTGAGCTTTCAGCCCTAATCCTAAACCCTGCTTTTCAGAAGAGATTGCAAAAAGAGTATTCATCAGGAGGAGCAGAAGCTCAGAGAAGTCATTAACACCTATTCTTTTGATAGAGGGAAAGAAAGAGGTGACCTGCTCGGCAGCTCAGCTCTAGACGCCTTCCTTCCCAAACCCCTTCCTTCCCAAACCCCCTTCCTTCCCAAACCCCCTTCCCTCCCATCCTGCCAGACCTGCCCCAGATGCTCTGGGCTGACACCTATGGCTCCATGGGGGCCACCAGCAGCATCACAAGCCCAGCCCCAGTCCAAGAGAGGAACCACATCCCCGTGGGGCACACAGGCTGCACACACGGGGGTTACTCAGCTCCGTCCCCTGCTTTTTTCTACTCCAGATATGAACCTCAAAGTAAAATCCCAAGTGGGGACTCTCTCCTGCTCTTACGCTGGATGGAGTTGTACCTACAGATAATTTAGATGCCAAACATCCTCTCCTCCAGCCGCAGAAACAGGAGGATTTTAAGGTGAAATTGTCAGATCAAAGTGAGTTTACAGAGCTCCTTTAAACAAATTTTTACAATAATAATTTCTCTGTGCAGTGTCTGCAATAAAAAGACAATAGATTAGATAGCCGGAGAGCGAGCCCGCGGCTGTAAATCACTGGCAGGGCCTCGCAAGCATCCTGCACTCTGCCTGGCATGGTTTATGGTGTCATCCCAGCCCCAGCATCCCCAGAGTGAATTACAGCCTCGCAGGCAGCGGGTGGCCATCTATTATCCTACATGTAAACAGGTATTCAAATAGCAGCTCCAGAGCCTTCTCCCTGGCATTTAATCATGCCTGTAATCTAACCCCAGTCCTTGCCAAGGTCACAGCTCTGATTGCTCTTTCTCCAGCACTGCAGGTTTCAGCCGGCAGCGGTGACAGCCTCAGACAAGCTGATTGTCCCCCAAATTAACTCTGATGCTCCGTGCAGAATAATTCAGCAGCAACATGGTCTAATCACCAACCTGGAACCTGTCTCCATCCCCACGGAAGAAGGGGAGCCTCAGGGGTGAGCTGTGGTTGCTCCGAGGTGTCCAGCCTCCACGGGTAGGATAGGACATCCTCCAGATCTGCTGGGGACCTTCTGGCCTGCTGGACGCTGCCATCCCAACCCCGGTCCCTGATGCCAACCCCGTCATCAAGTGACCATACTGCAGCCCTCTGCTGCCTCCTCCACCCCCAGCCAGGAGGAGCTCATCTTGGACGGCCAACCCTAATCTTTTAAAAATGACTCTCCCTTCCCACCTTGCTCCTGGAGGCAGACAGAAGGTTTGGTGTGAGGCTCCCTCTGCCTGGAAGAGGCTCCATGTCCATCTAGACCTGCTCTGCTGGAGCTGGTGGTGCCCAGGGCACGTCCCTCACAAGCACTGGGTGATGGCACCGCAGTGGAGCGATGCCAGCCCTGCGGGTACCAGGGGCTGCCACCCCGGGCACATCCTGCCTCCTCCCTCTCACCTCAGTTTCTGTCCCAGGACTCTGTCTCCCAGGGAGGATGACTGAGGCCACAGGCAGAGGCTGACACAGCCTCCAAAAAGTGTGATTCATGGGGTGTCACAGGCGACACAGCAGCCCCGGCACAAATACATCCCGATCCCGTCCCGTGCTGACCCGAAGTCAATGAGATTTGAAGGTGCTCAGCAAAGCCTTTTAGAGGATCAGGTCCTTGAAGCGTAATCAATACTCAGTTCATCATCCTCCCCACTTCTCCTTCCCCCGTGGTGCCTTTCTAAAAAGCAGCTGAGAAATTCCTCAGTCACCGGCCAACTCGCAGGCAGTAAATCTGCAGAATATAAAGATGATTTTCATTTCCATTGGGCTACTCTATTTTTCTCTCTAAATATTTCAGGGGAGCTCGATTCATGGCTTCTCCTTTGGCGTTAAAAGAAAATAATAATAATTTTTTATTTAAAAGGTAGAGAGCAAAGCCCCGAGCACCGGGGCCCTCTGTATTGTGTTTCAAATGGTTCCCAGCTTCATTACTAGCTCTAAGCAAGTTCTGTATACATCACCTAGTTTAATTCAGCAATATCATCAGTGTCAATGGGTATCCAGCGGCTGCCGGCTATTGGTCATCTGGACCTGACACAAACTCAATAAATACTCCATAACCCCTGACAGCCGCGAGCAGATTAGCCCGAAATGAACGATTGCCCAACCAACACCTGCTGAACCAAATCACCGCCGTGACTGATGGGCCCGCGCCGAGCTCTGACCACAGCCGGGATCAGGGGAAGAATGATTTTATACTTTAAGAAAAGAATTAGAGATGGTGGCTGGAGTGATTGGAAAAAAACCTTCGCGAGGCTTCTCGCTCCTTCCTGCCCCCCCCGAAAGCCATCAGCTCCCCGGCCGTGCCAGGCTGCCAGCTGACCACAGGACTTCAACAACAGCAGCAGGTTTTATTATTCTATACATTATTTATGTTACCATCAGCAGCTTTATTTCACGTCCTAGCATATTATTGCTATAAATTATTATTTTAAACTCTTCGGTGAGACTTTAACCACTGCTTAAAAATAAGCACTTATTTAAAGGTAACACTTTGCAAATGGTTTCTGGAGCCCCCGCTGCTGATCCCCGCGACTGGCTGAAGCCTGAGCCGCAGCACTTCCAGCCTTGATTTCCTTCCAGAGAGCAATTCCTGGCTCCCGACCACGCTGCCCTAAGTCATCCCTAAATGCCAACCTGAAGGCTTTGCTGAACCCGAGCCCCATCTCCTTCCCTGAGCCCCCTCCACGGGAGTGGGGAGAGCTCGCAGTGGGCTCCAGGGCTTGGACCGGCAGGAGACAGGTCTCAGGAATTTAGAGGAGCTGGACTCCTGCGTTGCTATTTGCCCCCGGCGAGTACCTGGCAACCAGATTCTTGAAGTTTTCAGCTCCCAAGAACACCACAGGTAACACCTAAATGCTGAAACCTGGCAAAGTGGAGCTTCCTGAGACCGGCCAGGCCGTGCCCAGCTTCGAGCACGGGGCTTCATCCTTTCCCTGCCTCAGTCTCCCCAAAGCTGGTCATGAATTTTTTCTTTCTGGCCAGGGACTTTTGATCTTTTGCTCCAAAACTAGCCATTTTTGGCTTTACTTCCCCCACGTCATCTCAAGAGTCATTTTGCACCAGAAGAAACAATCTGGTGCAGAGCTGGGACTGTCTCTAAGTCTCCCAGTTGTGTTCCTGCCTTTCCCCAGCCCCGCATCTCGCTTCTCCAGCTCCATCCTCCCCCAGGACCGGCCCCGGGCTCCTGCTTCCCAGGGCCTGGCACATCCACAGCCCTGGAGAGGGGACCTGCGTGTGCTGCGGCAGCGCGGAGGGAGGGAGGGAGGGATAATGGCCCTGCTTGTTTTATCATGTTCGTTTCTGTCTGCTCAGAATCTGTCATCGTTTTCACTACCCGGAATAGCTGTCACTCCAGTTTTGGCTCTAGGATCCTGTTTGGATTCCAGCCCTTATCGAGTTTATCTAGAATCCTTCTGCTCATTTAAAAGGAAAAAAAAAAAAAAACAAAAAAAAAAAAAAAAAAAATTTGCTCTGCAAAGAGAGAGCTTCCATCTCCAGCCCCTGCTACCTGGCACATTTCACATGTATTAATTCTAAAAAAAAAAAAAAAAAAAAAACACAACAAGAAAAAAAAAACACAACCCCCCAAAATTCTCTTATTGAAAGTGCTTTTAGGAGTTTGTCTGAGTCGGACCCCAAGAGCCCTGTGTGGGTTTGATGCTCTCCAGCCTAATTGATGTCCCCAGTTTTGAAGAGCTGTCTGGATCAGGGGCCCGCCAAAGTCTCTCAGAGTAATGTGATTTGCTGGAGAGCCACGGCACAGGTTTGCAGAAACACTGATGCTCCCTCTGCCAGCTTAAATCAGATACCAGCCTGACCTCAGAAAGCAGTGTCTTTTCCTATAAATTTTGGCATCACATTGAGTTACATCATTCGTGCTGCATTATGTGCTGTTACAGACAAGGAGTCACGCAAGTTAATGTGGCATCTGGCTGGAATTTAAAGGCAAACACATGAGGCTGGAAAATCCAAATCCACGTTGTCCCTCAGACACCCATGGCTGCCCCCCAGCCTTGCCCCCCACCCCGGGTGAGTCTGCCCAAACAGGGCAGGGGTGTCTTTCTTCGCGGGCACAAGTCCCCATTTCTGAAAGGCTCTTCCTCCCCCCTTCCCTCTCTGTTTTTGACAAGGAAGATGATCAGTAATTCTTCATCTTTTGGAGACAGAAGCTCGCTGACTAGAGCTCCATCTGGGGGCACCATCTGGGGATGCTGCCGAGCCCGAGCAAGTGCGAGCACCCCCGGGGAAGGAGGTGGGGGACGCGGGGAGGCCCCGCTCTGCTCCTGGGCTCCGCAGGACACAAACCCCGGGGCACCCATGGGGTCACCCGTGGGGTCTCCTTCATACGAGGGCTCCCCAAGACCCGCAGCCAGGCACAGGGAGGACACATGGTGGGTCACACACACACATGGACACGTGCTCTCACGTGCTCGTGCCCCCCAGGACCTAGATTAATCCTCACCAGACCTAGATTAATTACGACGATCCAGCTTGACATCAAAGCAAAGAGATTTTCTGGCATCTCAGGGTGTTCAAGACCCCCTTGGCAACCCACATATCTCAGGGGTTCATGGCCCCATGGTCCAGCACAGAGGACGGTGTCACACACCCCACGGACGAGCCCTCGGTGTCACCAAAGCCCTTCTCCTCCCCGTTTGCTCCCCAGCCCACGACTGACTGGCAGCCCTCAGAGAGAGCAATCACCGCTCGCAAATGTGCACTTCTCTCATTCCTGCTTAATTTGCTCCTAGCTGCTTTACAGAACCCCTCACCAATTAACCAATTAGCAGCTAATTTAATTTGCTCTATCAGGACTGCAGCCCACTGAGTGCCAGGGAGGATGTACATGGCAAGCGCCGGGTCCAGAGCCAGGCAGGGAAAGCGGGGCACGCTCAAAAGGAGGGACACAACCCAAATTCCAGCCACTTCCCATCTCCCTCCCCAGAAGGGAACAAACACTCCAAGACTTCAGGACTGA
Source organism: Calidris pugnax (assembly GCF_001431845.1). Classification (NCBI taxonomy): domain Eukaryota; kingdom Metazoa; phylum Chordata; class Aves; order Charadriiformes; family Scolopacidae; genus Calidris; species Calidris pugnax. Next base: position 1,420,847 of record NW_015091123.1, on the reverse strand, counting down.
AAACCTGTCCCCAAACCCAGCACTTCCAGCACCCTCATCTTGTGTCTCAGGGAGCAGAGACAATTCACAAATGTCCATTAAGCAACAAAACCCCGATGGGGGCTGGAGGATGGTTATTTCAGACTTTTTCTTCTTTTCCTAAAGGGAGCTGGAAGTGGTATCACCTGAGTTTTTCATTTAATCTTGCACAGTGATAAAATATTTCATATAGGTGTGATAAAACTTTTGACTTTGAGTCATTTTCCTTCATCTAATTCCGATTCTTAGGCTATGTTAAATTATTGATTTCACTATATTTTATACAAGTTCTACCTGCTGTCCTTTTTAATTTGGGGGGGGAAGAAACATTTTGGATTTTTCTTTCTGAGTAATACAGGATAGACAGACACACATATCTGTGTGCAAACCATTTCATGAATTTTCCAGAAAATAAATGTTTCTGTTCTGGTTTGAATCTAACTGATGGTACAACATAGGGCTGTTCTTCAGCAGCCCCTCTGGGTGACCAGCAGTAGCCAGGCCCCGAGGGGAGCAGCCGCTGGCCCTGCACATCCCATCAGCATCTTTTTCCCTTCTCCCTCTGCCCAGCAGGAGACACAAGGGTTGGAATTGAGCTGGAGGTGGGAGAAGGTCCACAAAACCTGCCCAAGAGCCAGCCCTGGGACCACAGTGTTACCCCTGAGCATCCAAGGGATGAGTCCAGCCCCTTCCCTCCACCTCCTGCCTGGAAACACCATCACCTCGGAGACATGGTGGGACAGGGGAAGAGATGACAGGTGAGGAGGAAACAGACCATAATATTATGAAGCATCTGGTGAAAAACTACAAATGGATGGCTACATTTTCTGTCTACCAGGCTCTGCCTTGAAAGAGTTTTTCACTATAATTGTAATTGATGTTTTCCTTTGTCCTTGTAAAATGGTTTAGTGGTTTGGAAATGATTTAAAGGAGGAATAAATATGCAAAACCAGAGCAGGTTTCTGTCAGGCTGCAACTCCCTTCTCTGCAGATGGACTGCGAGGCACCTTGCACAGATCGATACCTTTAGGGAACAAATAATTTTGTCCAGCTTCTGTGACATCCTCAGAACATTTCTGATCTAACACTAACCCAGCCAAAGTATATTAAGTGTTGTGGGTGTCTCGTTAGATCAATTTCAGGCCAGTGCTGCTGGAAACTCATCGAGGGGAGGGTTGGATTCCGTCTGCTGGCTTCGAGAACAAAGCTGTCTTCATTTTTGCTCCTATTTTTCAGTTAGCAGAGGCAGCTAACGAATGAGTGTGACTGCACGCATCCATACTGACTCACAGGTTTCACCTCCATGGTTTAGAAGCTGATTAAAACATCCCACCCTCCTCGCTGATCCAAGGGGAAGGATCTTCCTGCAGAATAAACTGGAGGAGAACCCAGTTATGGAGAGTCCAGTTTACAGGGAAAAAGGGCAACAACGCAAGGAAGAATTTACCCAGAAAGTGCCTCCAGCTGCCTGAGGACCTGGCTGCAGGTGGCAAAAAAAGCACGTATTTCTAAAGGAGGCCATTTTCAGATTTTTAGGAGTCAAGATTACTGAAGTTCTCCAGTACATGTCATGAGGAGTTCATGAGATAAGAGCAGCAGTAGAAAACCAACCCAGAGCTCCTGAGTCCCACCAAAGGACCCAAGGAACGACCCGGGACCAGCCTCCCCATGGGTGTCAGCTCTCCCCATCCCACTGGGACCAGCTGAGCTTGGAAAGATCACAGGGATGGGATCAATGAGGAGATCCCAGGACATCTCCCAGGAGATCTCCATGCTCCTGGAGACTATTTTCCACTTGGTCAGAAATACCAGGGTTTGATGGGTTGTCAAATGTGCTGCAAGAGACCAGAGAGAGATAGAAGGGCTGGAGAGTGAGCTCCCTAGATGACAGCAGGGTGGTGGCTTGCTGGCTGAGTGCCTATGGAAATGAGGATATTAATGAAGCAGAGTTTGTAATTCAATGGAATTTATTGTACAATTAACAACGTTAAGGCATGTAGAGCCTTGGATGGGTGTCTCTGTTATTTTAAACCTAAATAACTAACTAAATTAACGTTCCCCTTACTAGTTGTTTTTTGTAGCATCGCCAAGGCCGAAGTAATTTACTAAAAATAATGAGACTGGCTCACTGAAGACCAGCAAGACTCATGAGACAGCTCAAGGGGGTTCTATTTACAAACGGATATCTTCCAGATGTCACGGTGATTGGTGGTGCACACCAACCAGGAGAGGAGAGAAAATAACTGTGGAGCTGGTATCCAGCCCAGACCCAGAGCACGTCGCCTTCGCAATCTCCAGAGCCTGCCTGGAAATGCCCTCCAGACACACCACCTCTCTCTGAAATGCCTTCTCCGAGCATCACAGACAGTCCTGAGATGTTGTTGTTGTTATTATTATTATTATTCTTTTAAAAAGTTACTTCTGAAGACTGCTGTGCTGGTGACATTCCCTTCAAACCGCAATAACTAACCTGTCACAGCCTACAAACGCTGACAATACAGCACCGAGTGGGGTTGACTTAATAAACCTCATTTACATTCATTTTGATTCGCTCAGGCATTGAAAAACATTTCACGGGGAAAAAGAAATAAGTAGGAACCTCTCCAAGCTGACATGATGTTTGCTGATATGATACGAACGGACTTAATAGCAGCACGTATGAGAACACGCATTCCTTACAATATTTGCAAATGGGCTTCTTTTTATTTACTCGCAATTTTTTTTTTTCTTACTCTCTTTTGTGCCGGTGCCACTGGTGCTGGGGAAGAGCTGCCACGACTCTGTGCCACCCAAACACCACTCGTGTCCTGCCCGCCAAGGCCGAAGTAATTTACTAAAAATAATGAGACTGGCTCACTGAAGACCAGCAAGACTCATGAGACAGCTCAAGGGGGTTCTATTTACAAACGGATATCTTCCAGATGTCACGGTGATTGGTGGTGCACACCAACCAGGAGAGGAGAGAAAATAACTGTGGAGCTGGTATCCAGCCCAGACCCGGAGCACGTCGCCTTCACAGGCACCAGACCCTGCCTGGAAATGCCCTCCAGACACACCACCTCTCTCTGAAATGCCTTCTCCGAGCATCACAGACAGTCCTGAGATGTTGTTGTTGTTATTATTATTATTATTCTTTTAAAAAGTTACTTCTGAAGACTGCTGTGCTGGTGACATTCCCTTCAAACCGCAATAACTAACCTGTCACAGCCTACAAACGCTGACAATACAGCACCGAGTGGGGTTGACTTAATAAACCTCATTTACATTCATTTTGATTCGCTCAGGCATTGAAAAACATTTCACGGGGAAAAAGAAATAAGTAGGAACCTCTCCAAGCTGACATGATGTTTGCTGATATGATACGAACGGACTTAATAGCAGCACGTATGAGAACACGCATTCCTTACAATATTTGCAAATGGGCTTCTTTTTATTTACTCGCAATATTTTTTTTTCTTACTCTCTTTTGTGCCGGTGCCACTGGTGCTGGGGAAGAGCTGCCACGACTCTGTGCCACCCAAACACCACTCGTGTCCTGCCGACCCCTCTGCTGAAGGGCCCGTGGGGACAGGACCGTACGGCGACGGGCTGATTCTTGCTGTAATTTGTATTTTTGTTGCTCCATAATCTGATGCCCTGCTCCCCAATTTCCCTTTCTAGACCCAGCCTGTGAGCTGGTCTTCCTAAACCAGGGCAGTTCCCCGTTTCCAGCAGCGGTGGCTGGTCTGGGTCCTGTCTCTGGGACTCGGGAACTCCCCTCTGTTGTGCCCGTGGGAGCTGGCAGACCCCTGGGCACGGGCAGCAGCCAGCCCTCCACGGCAAGGGTGGCAAGTGGCCTCTTGGGCTGCCCTGGATTAAGTGTATTTCATGGAATGACAGAACTGTTGGAGTTGGAAGGGACCTTCTAGAGACCATCCAGTCCAACCCCCTGCCAAAGCAGGGCTGCCCAGAGCACATCACTCAGGACTCCATCCAGGTGGGGCTTGAAGATCTCCAGAGAAGGGGACTCCACACCCTCCCTGGGCAGCCTCTGCCAGGGCTCTGCCACCCTCACCCCAACTTCTTCCTCCCATTGCAGTGGAACTTCTCCTGCTCCAGCTTGTGCCCGTTGCCCCTCGGCCTGTCCCTGGCAACCACGGAAAAGAGTTCTGAAAACTCCCAAAAGTTGCATTGTTGCCCCTCATCCTGTCACTGGAAACCACAGAAAAGAGTTCTGAAAACTCTCAAAAGTTGCATTTTTTTATGCTTTTTATATCCCTTTCCTTACATTTCCAGTATTCCTGGAGTACCCTCCTCCTCCCTGCCTGCACCACACCACCCAGCAGCACACCCCAGTTCCTGGGGCATGTTACTGGGAGTCCCAGTACAGCCTGCACAGCGCTGGAGGAACCACAATTGGGCTAAAAGTTTATCTTACCTTGAAGAGTGATAAACACACAAGGCACGGTGTTTTTGTTATTTCTGCTGAGCTTTTTCCTGCTGACATTGGTTTAAAGTAAGTTTCTCTTGATTTACATCTGTCTAAGATCAGAATGAAACTGAACGAGTTTCAGCAGAATGGGATTCTGCAGATGAACACATGGGGCTCGTTTGGTTTCTCTTATCTGATTTGCATCACAGAGAGAGACAGTTTAATTTCAAGCACTGGCCCTGAGCAATTGAGAACAGGAAAAAAAAAAAACAACCCCAAACCCTGAAAAAGTATCACAATCAAGGAAGTTGGAAAGGTACGAGGAGCTGGGAAACGATCCGAAGAGGGGAAAACAACACCACGAGATGGAAAATAGCACCAAGTGGGGAGGGAGAGAGAGAAAGAGTTTTTGCAATGGCACTTCAGGAAAAGCTGAGACCATGGAGCTATTGGGAGTGATGTTGAGTGGCTGCAGCTTCCCCCCATCACTGGAATTGCATGAAATAACGAACAAAAATCAGAATGAAAGACCTCAGAGCACAGAAGGACTCACACAAGCTTTGCTACCCTCTGGTCCCAGCAGCTGCCTGGCTGCAGCCTCAGACACCAAGTACCAGCAGCTTGGACCGTGATGAGGATTCAGATGTTCCAGCCTGGTCCATGTCCTTTAAAGCCAAAGTGAGAAGGAGCAGGAGAAACATGAGGAGGGCTGTTGCGGGGTCCACAAAGAGATATCTATCAACTGCTCAAGGGCTCAAAGCAGCCCTGGGACCTCAACACTCTGACCACCAGGTCACTACTTTTTCTAAGAGAAGGAAACACCAGGGATGTGTGTATTTGTGTGTGTGATGTTTTCATGCTGGACTTGGTGCCCGGCCCCTCCCCAGCCCCGAGCCCGGCGCTGGCCTGCGGTTGGGCTGTGGCTTGCTGGTTTTCAGCCCCCGAGATGTTTTCAGTCAAACACTCGGATGCGTTGCTCCTTCTCCTCCCCCTCTCCCTTTGCTCCTGCTGCCACCACCTTCTCCAGACTTGGGCAAATTGACAAAGCAACAGGAGAGGGAAAATTGAGTTGTATCATTCCCCCTTGGGGAGTCTCACTTTGCTGCCTGTATTTGAAAGCGCTCATTTCCTACATCGCCTGATGAGAGTTCCCATCGACCAGTGACCCCTAAATGCCTGTGGCGATCAATAGTCCCAGTATCCCATTGACAGGTCTATTGACAGCTCTCCCCGCAGCGGAGCCGGGGCGGCAGCCGGCCACGGGCTGGAGAGGGCTGCTCCAGGAGCAGGGACGTCTCCGAGCCCATATCGACACCATCAATGGAGATGGTTTGCTCTGCAGGAGGGGAAGATGCATCTGCCCAGGCAGCCCATGGATATCCCTGGTGTTTAACAGCAGCTGCTTTAACAAGGGAAGGGGGTTTCCTTCCCACAGTGGTGTCACCCCACGACAAACGGCCCTGGATCTGGGTGGGCTTTGGCGAGCAAGGGAGTGGAGATGGGCAATCCCTTCCTGGCTCTATTCATAGCATGGTTTGGGTTGGAAGAGACCTTAAAGACCATCTCATCCCACCCCCTGCCCTGGGCAGGGACACCTCCCAACAGCCCAGGTTGCTCCAAGCCCCCTCCAACCTGCCCTTGAACCCCTCCAGGGATGGGGCAGCCACAGCTTCTCTGGCCAACCTGGGCCAGGCTCTCCCCACCCTCACACCAAACAAGTTCTTCCCCACAGCTCAGCTCCATCTCCCCTCTTGCAGGGTCAAACCCTTCCCCCTCATCCTATTGCAACACTCCCTCATCAAGAGTCCCTCCCCATCTCCCCTGCAGCCCCTTTAGATGCTGAAAGGCCACTGTAAGGTCTCCCTGGAGCCTTCTCTTCTCCAGGCTGTTCATGGGTCTCTGCAATATCCTCCTGAAAGCAGCAAATATTTTTGCCAAGATGTTGTCAATAGCTCACCAAGACCTGTCTCCTCCTCCACCCCTGGCTCATCCACCCTCTGGCCAAAGCATCTCTCCTCTCCCAAGTGCCTGCAGGGCCCTGGTCCCTGTGACTCTCACGGCAAGAGGAGACACTGAGGATGAAAGCTTGAGACACCACCTCCCCCAGCCAACCACAGAGCCTACCCCAAAAATGTCACTGTCCTGGGCTCCTTCTCCAGTGGGCAGAGAGGGGCTGGCACCCCAGGAGGCACAGGGACCCCCGGGCTCCCCCAGATTCCCTGCTCCCTGTGCTCTCTCCAGCAGCACACGGCGTGTTTACAGTAAATCCTCCCGGCACACGCCTCCGTAGCCCACCACTCATCCAGGCGAGGAGCCGAGGGGAAAAAAATGAAAGAATATTGAACTTCTAATGCACTGTAATTACCAAATGATCCTATCTCAGAAGCAATGGGGGCCCATGGGATTTATAGCTGTATTAACAGTGGTTTTCCATTGCATTACTTAATGAATAATGTCTAGGCTAATAGCACACCAAAAAAAAAAAGGGGGAAAGAAAGAGAGAACACAACTCCAGTGTAATTATTATTTCTTCTAATGCAGCCACTTCTTACATAAATACCCATCTCTCTTTATTGGGTTGTTGTTTAAAAAATGTTTCCTATTAAATTGCCATCGGTGCAAGGCATATATTATCGTTATTATTTTTAATTTTGCTATACAAGGATATTTTCCCACTCCCCGATGCTTTCACATACCCAACTGACCACTCGGTTCCCATTCCTGCCCCTGGCACCACCCCTGGTTTCGCTACCTGGGCTCTCAGAACACTGCAAAGATCTCAGCTGTGCAAACAGCCGAGCCTCTGTTTATTTTGGTAGCCTCACAAAATATTTATGGAGAGTTATTCGAGCAGAAAGGCTGAATGGAGATCATTGCAATGTGTCAAATTAAAGAGTGCTTAATGCTGCCTAATCTCCTGGTAATTACTGTTGTGGCAGCGGATGGCATTAGAGCTGGGTAAGAAAGCTAATGATAGTCAGAGAGGAGCCCGGCTGGGTGTCGGGGCGAGGAGAAGGCTTCTGGCATCAGCCAGCTCCAACAAGTGGGTCTTTTTCTCTATCTATTTATCAAAGGACCCCCTCACCACTTCAGCAGCATCCTCACTCATGAATATGCCAGTGATTTTTGCAATACCCTGATGCCCCAAACACAGGTCTCAGTGCCTTTGGAGGGAGAAGGTGGCTCTTGCCCCATGGAGCTCATCATCAATTAAAACAAAGCAGACAAGGAAGCTTTATTATCTCCATTGTAGAGCTGGGGAATTAAAGTACCTAGAGACTAAAAGACCCAGCAAATAATAATAAATGCTGCTTGGAACTGCTGATGCTTATCTGTACTTTGCAGAGTTTGTGTCACACTAATTACCGGGGCTGTGTCTGATTAGCTCTGCACTCACTTGGGGATTATGGTGCCTATCTGGGCATCCCACACAGATCACTGCTGCGGTTTGAGTGTCAAAACCAACCACCTGTGGGGCAAGTGGGACTTCAGTCCTCACGCCTTGTCTAGCTTTTGTCCTTGATGAGGTCAGCGGCAAGCGGAAAAGAAAACAGGAGACAACTGGCTTGATGGGTTTCAGAGGAGCGGCTGGACCAGGCTATTTAGAGACACGGATTTAGAAGTACCAAGTAGTTACTGGACACATTTCCAAGTAAACAGTGGTTTTGTTCCTTAAGGACCTTTCTCTCTCTGTTTAATCATAATTCTGGTTTTGCAACAGCAAACCCATTGCCCTGGCAACAGGCTGTGATGTCAGAAGAAGTCGGTTCTGACATCTTCAGGGGAATAAGCAGCAGCAGCTGATGAACCCCGAGCAAGAAAGATTCATATTTTGATGCCAACTACCAAGTACCAGCACTGGAAAAAGAGCTCTCCAAGCTCCCCTACACGCATAGCCCGTGACAGGGCACAGTTTCTGGGCAGAAATATGTGATTCAGCATTTTCCCCACCGTCAGTAGTTCTATGGTACCACAAGTCAACTCCTCACCAGTTCGAGACTTGTGCAGATGCCTCCTCTCCCACCACCAACTGGAGTCCCAGCCCAAGATTGTGGCAAACATCGACCATCCCAGGAACGTACCGAGAGCCTGAGGACTCTCCATCTCCTGGGTCTCCAGGACGTGGGGAGAAGCCCTGCAGCTCATGGCAGGAGGTGGTGGGGAGGGATGCGGGAAAGGGCTCGGCGAGGGGAGGGAGGGATGAACCGGTCTGTTCCAGTTATGGAGCTCAGCGAGCGAGAGGTTCATCATTAACTGTCAAACAGCGGTTTTAATCAGCCCTGCTCCTCGGCGGAAGATAGATTTAATATCAAGGCACATTTTCAGAGCCATTAGTTTAATTATGACAGGTGTCTGCAAACTGGATGGCTCCGCTTTCAAGCTATGAATGACAGCGTTTAATTCTCCGGGCCCACAGGGGCCACTAGGGTACTTTACAAAAATGAGCTTCCATTAAAGCATAAGTGTTTCTTTCTTCCTTTCTTTTTTCTTTTTTTTTAATATATAAATAAATATATATTTCTCTCCTTTTGCTCTCTCTCTTCCCCACACGCTTTAAAATGAGAGCTGATCAGAAAATTGCCCTTTAGTGGAAGGCAAAATAATTTTCCTTCCCCATTAGGACTTCTATTACGGGTTCAGAAGGCTCTGCCCCACCTTCTCTGACCGGGGAGAAGCACAGCAATTTGCTGCTTAACCTTTCCATTATCCACCTGTCTTTGGTGTTTTCCCAGTAAATAGGTAAATAAACAATAATAACAAATAATGGAAGCTCTGGCTACCCCAAGCAGAGGCTAAAGCCAGGTTGTTTGAGCTGCTCCAGGTCTGCTGGTGGGAGGGTGCCCGGGCTCAGGATCCAGCCTGGGCTGGGATGGGGGCTGCATCCCCCCCTCTGTGGCTGGGGCCACATCAGATGAGGAAGGCAAACACGGAGCTCATCCTCCCTCAGTGCTCAGCTCAGGCTTCCCAGATCACAGCATTTCACACGCACTTATTTTCGGCACCAAAAAGCCCTCCCCTCATCCTCATGCCTTAAAAAAGGAGAAGTTTTACGCGGGGCAGGGAGGGGTAAACTCACTGGGACCTTTGCACCTTTTGGGAACTTTGGGTTAACTGTGATAACGGCAATGTAAGGGGTCAGCGGAGCTACAGGCCTCAAAGATCATTAAGTTTGAAGAAAAGTAAGAGATGAGGAGAGGACAGACAGGTGTGAATGTTGTGGCAGGAAGGGCTGTTGTGTTCCAGAGGATCCAGGACTTCCAACATCTCCAGCCAGGCAGCCATCCAGCAGCACTCCATCCCGGAGGCACATCCCACAGCCCCAGCTCACTTCAAGCACTGGATTAATTCTGAAACCCAAACTCCAGCTGGCCTTAGTGCTTAGCACTCAGCTTTTGGAAGTGTTTCTGAGAAGCAGGACTCCGGGATGGCTGCAGTAAAGCCAGGCAGCACAGTAAGAGCCGGTCACACCTCCTGTGCCCAGGCTGGGCTCCAGGGGGATGAACTGGTGATGGAAGCTCTTTGCTGATGGACTTGGCTCGTCACTGGGCTGGTGGCAGGTGGGGTGAGTGGTACCAAGTGGATCTGACATTTACCTTTGAAGAAAACTGAAGTACTTGGTGATCCTCCAGACACAACAACGTTATAGTCCAGCTTACAAAGGGAGAAACAGAGGTGAAGTGAGAGGGGAAGGCTTTTCCTGCCTCTCAGGGTGACAGCGCAGGATGCCTGGCCTGCCAGCTCCTTGTCTCCACAAAATTCATCTAGACCAGGTCACCTCAGGGTTTTGCCCCGGCATCCCAGCCTTGCCCTGCTGCTCTGCCATCCCTCAGCCTTCGCTGTGCAGCTCCACAGGGAAACTAGCTTGAAATTTTCCCAGGCAATGCTTTTCTGCAGGAAAATGCCAGCCTGGCAGGACGCAGCGCTCCCCGGGCTGGGCTGGCTCCAGGGAAGTGCTGACCCAGCAGTGGCCAGGGATGGAGCAGAGCCTGCCAGCTCTCCAGCTCTCCAGCCCGGCTCCGGCTGCCCCGGGAGCCCAGGCTGCCGGCCCCGAGGTCTCTCGGCAAGAGGACAACCTCAGAGCAGGGTCTGTCAGCACAAGGAGCCCCCAAGGCCCTCACTTCCAGCCTCTGTGCAGTCTGGAGTCTCTCAGAGTGTTTCTAAAAGGTCAAAAGGAAATATCACTTCTACTTTTCCCCAAGTCTGATTTTGAAACATTTAAGTCTCCAGCCAGCCCTAAATGCTGCTATTTCTTACTTCTAATTCATGAGGTCCCTTGTTATCCCCACACGTCCATGACCTTTCTGTCATGTGTTTAGGAGCTGATGAATGGTAGTTAAGACATGCCAAACTCATTCCACTTGTGAGACAAACCACAGCAGCCTCAAAAAGGCATCAGGGAAATCACTTCTCATCCAGCCCTTCCAGCCCCTGCTCTAAGCACCAGAGACATCATGTTAGGCCTCCTCTGGTATAAAGCAGCAAAGCTCCAGGTCGAGCCTGCTGAACTATGCTGATTTATGCCAGCTCAGTCTCCAGCAGAGACTCCTGCAGACCTGCCTACAGCACTGACAGAATGCTAAAATCTTTAGGACTTATTTTTTTTCCTTTTGCATCCATTTATACAATGGACTTGTTTAAGTGATGTTGCCAAACTCATGCACTCAAACCTGCTCTAGACAGAACTGGCATCCAATACTTAAGGAGGGTTATAGACTTGCAGAGGGATTTTTAAAAAAGCATCTAGGTGCTGAAGGCACCCAGCATGAGCTGGTTTTATATGGAAATCAGATGCATAGTATATTTCCGAGGTTTCATGCAGCCCTCCAGCATCCAGGCACCTCTTATGTCCACAACTGCTCTGTGAACATGGCCCGTGGGTGCAAAACTCCAGAAAGCCACTGGGATTTCATGGGAAAGAGACATTTGCAAGATCTATGACCAAAGTTAACAGCAAAGTTGGTTCAATTTCTGCACGACTTTTCAACTCCTTAAAAAAAAAAAAAAAAAAGAAGGCTGTGTTTCTTGAGAAACACAGCCCCCCTCTCCCTTTTCATCCTGTTTGGAAGTGCCTCTGCCTTTGTTCCTCCCCAGAAGGGGTCTGGCAGGTTCTAGCACAGGAGGAATCTGGGAGAAACAGCAGAAGTTATTTAAGTCCAAACACATAAAATTACACATATTCAAAACAAAGAGCATGGGAACTTGGCAGAAGGAGAGGGTGTCTAAGTTACCAAAGCAGCCATAACTCAAAGGCTGACAAATGATGTGGGTTTGAAATGAGTATTTATTCTGGTATTTAATAATACAAATCCAGAGTGTGGAAACCACTATCCTGCTACATCACATTGTCTTTAGTGCCTCCAAGTCACTGAGGACTGTAAGGACCAAGCACTGTTGTGGTTTGTATAATTCAATGCCTTTCTCAGTGTTTTACTGCAGAAAAATCCATGATCAGCAGGGAAAGGGATTCCCCTGCTAGTTTCTAGACCAGCATTGTTTCTGAAACTCTGGAGCTCAGAGATGTATTGAATAGCAGGAGGGAACTAGCCTCAGAGACAGGCTATCCGCTCCCAATCAATCTTTCTATCTCTGGTTGAAAGTTACATCACCAAAACTTCTCAGCTTTAGAGTAAATCTGACTCGAGTTAGTGACATTGAGTGTTCTCTCACCCCGTGGTGGTATCTCAGCAGGGACCCAGCCGTGCAGGACCACAAACACCCACGGGCTGGCACTGGGTGCAGGAGGGGATGCTCGGTTACGTGAGTTCCTTCCTTCATCCCACCGAGGATGAGAGTAACAACACTGAGCTTCCACTGCAAAAAGCCTAAAAACTGATGGTCAAAAGCTCAGCAGAATGTATTTCTGGTTTTCTTTTTCCTACTATTATCACAATGAGTGGGGGTTTAAGGCCCAATCATCACACCAGGTGTTTACTGCAGCCTCTGCTACCCCACAGAGATCCTGAGAAGAGCAAGTCCTGCCTTAGACCCAGGCAGAGGTGGGTCTAAGCCCATGGTCACACCTCGTGGGCTGGTACCTGCTTTCTTCTGCGTGTTCAGTAGGCTTTTTGTATTTTATTTTAAATGCAAGCTAAATTATAGAGTAGCATATTTCCATTTTCCTAGGGAATACCGTTGTAATGACTAATTGCTACAGTAATTAACCTCTTAGTCTAATAAACCCAGCCCAAGTGAACACAAAAAGAAATCTACCCTTTCAGATGTGTAATAATGGGGAAAAGGGGTTTTATAACTCTCCATGACCTTTAAAAGGAAGCTCAGAAAGTGGCTGGACAAAGCAAACAGAAGGATTCCTCGGCAGGAGCTCTCTGCAGTGGATGCCTTTCCTGAGAGATGGATTTATTATTTTTTTTTTAAACCCAGGTAGAGAGTGTCATGTCCACTGGAGGGGAAACCTCCCAGTGGGGTGGGTGGAGGACTGGCCATTTTGAAAGAAAGTGCGTTTGCTGGTTGCTGTGGCTGATAATAGTAGCTTCAGTTTAACTACAAATAAAATACACACTGAAGAACACCCAAACCAATATGATTTGACATTGTTTTGGAGAAGTGAGGCAGTCACTTTCCTTTCCTCAACCCATCCCCAAGACTCACAGTACTGTCGGTAGAAAACAGAGCTTACCCAGCAGTGACCCACACCTGGGGTTAGTTTGGGGGCAGTAACAAATACGAGTGGGTCAGGACCAACATCTAAAGCAGGACTCAACAGGCCTACAAATGGCCAGGCAATTAGAACTTCTTCACACCAGTAACCCCCATAGCTCCCAGCACATCTGAAGGGCTGGTTCAGGCACCCAGACCACAGTTACCACTACAGCTCATGAATCCCTCACCTGGCTCAGCAAAGAATACCCAAAAAACATGCCATGTGGAGTCACAGCTGTGGTGACAGCAAGGTGCTGCCCTCCTGACAAGGTCCCTGCACCTTCTGGAGCCACCAGACCCATACCACCCACCTGGGAATGACCACTGCCGCCTGTGGATGAAGGAACAGAGCAGGAAAGGCACAGAGCTCACCCAAATCCAATGGTAAGAGATAAGAGACTACAAATCCTCACCGGGTCACAATCCCCCACCTCATTCCCAGCAGGGTGAGCCCAGGAATCAGGCAGTTCCTCCCCAAAAACCCAGCACCAACCGCTTCCATTTCCAGCTGCCATTGAAGCACCAGAGCTTTGTTAACACAGGAATTGACTAATTAACATGGGGTAAAATTAACACAAGGCTTAGGCACCGCACAACTCACCCGAGCCCTCCAGAACCAGCAAGGACACCCCCAAACCTTGTGTTTGCCTTTGCTACGGGGATGAACTTCACCCCCAGCAAGGGGCCCGTGCTGCTCGATGGCCAGCTGGGGACTTGTTGCCACAATTAAACACAAGTAAATGAAACAAAGCAAAAAATGGTTGTCATATCACAAAGCAGTATTAACCACCCAGTGCAGAAACCACTAACTGCTTTTGTGGAGAGCCACCAAAGAACACATCAATGTGGTTCTTTGTTTCCTTCACCTTAAAGGCTGTGAAGAATCAAATGAGGACCAGCATTTGGAGCACCCAGCCTTCAAATGCATTACCAAGAGGGAAGACCAGCATCAGTATCTACACACCATCATCACAAAGACATAAAGCGCCACAGTTCCCAGGACCTGGGAGATGCTCTCAGGGTTATTACTTTTTGGGTGGGAAAGCTGTTTAAGCACACAAAAGGTCTACACTTCACCACGCAGCCTGAGACAAGGGACACAGAACATTCGTTCACCACGCAGCCTGAGACAAGGGACACAGCAGAACATTCATGAATCAGCTTTTCTCAGGCAGCAGCCCTTCTTTCCTTCCTCTTCTCCACAGGGAAAACACGCAGCAAAACTACATAAATTATCAGCTGAGCCATGAAAAAGCATCTTCCCAGGATTATACAAGGATTACAGCAAACACCGGGAAATGACATTGTGCTGGAGAAATACAATTGCATCGAGATCAAGGAGACAAGGAATCAGTGTTGATGAGATAGAGGTGGTCAGACAGAGTGGGGCTAATCCTTCAGCCACTTGCCACCAGAAGCCCCGTTTATGACTCTGGAAATGACTCGAGCAGAGGGGTTTACGCTGGATTTGTGCAGTTTGGGGTTCCTTTGCACAACACTTGGAGATGCCACCACCCAGCTTGGCCACTGAAGCCAAGGCAGTGGCTTCTCAGGTACGTGCTGCCCATGTGGGAGAGGTTTTCTTTCTGGAGAATGACCCAAGGAAGCCACAGTGACCTCAGACAGGTCAGTGACCTACACCCAGATGGGTGTAGGGGTCTCTGCCCCCTCTCACCCATGGCCACTGACACCCTCAACACACTCAGGTACAGATAAAACTGAGGACCCTCACAGAGAAGAAACCGGCAGAACAAAGCCTGCAAAATCCCCAAGGGCTTCAAGCAAACACAGCCCCACGTTACTGCTTCTGTAGCATCTCATTATTTAAGTCAAAACACATGATTTTAAGAAAGCTGACTCAGGGCTTTTCGTGCTGGGGGCTGCCAACGCTGTGTGCACAAATGCTTTTCAGAGGTTCTGATCACCTGCAATTCACACCAAATTGTGGGTAGCTAGCACTTAAAACAGCCAGCCTGTAATTTTATATGCAGTTGCTGTTTTATTTCCTGCTTTCTGTTCTGACCTTGATATTTTTGTGGTCCCAGACAGACACAGCAAATGGAAAAAACCCACCATTTTGCTCCCATGCAAAGCTGTTTCATCTCAGAAAAGGCAGTGAATTTTTATGCCTGGTGGCAAATACACAACCCATAATCCCAAGTAAAAAGCGTTACCTGTGGCAAACAGGCTTCTGCAGCAGCACAGGGACACGTTCCCTCAGAGAAACTGGCAGGAATTTTCTTAAGGTCAAGCTCTGACTCCAGGAGGGACAATACCACATTTTACAGGCTGGCAAGCAATCACCTTCTTGCTATTCAGAGCAGTATGAGCTTGTTCATTTGTCTTTCACTGTAGTTAAAAAAGAAAAAAAATAAAGAAAAAGAAAAAGAAAAAAAAGACACATCAACACAACTACAAGGATCAGCTCTGCAGAAAGCAAGCTACAATATATAGGTTACAGTTTCCTGCTAAAACAAACCCCCTCACAGTATGATTTCATAGGCCATGCTAATTATTTTTAGGGCAAGCATAATAAAACCCAGGTGATTTGCCTTTAGCAATTTCTTCTTATCTTCACACAGCTCCGGATCATTTACCCACATGGCAAGCAATTACAATGAGCCCTGCAGTTCTTAACAGACATCTTTTGTCGAAACCCGGCAAGAGTACACAAAGGTTAATATGCTTTTGCACTACAAAAATCTGGGCATTGTCTTGTGTATTGTAAGACGTGCTCGTGACATGCTGAATTCAGCTGATTTACAAGATCAGCAAAACAGAAGGTTTTCCCACTGGGAGCCTTTTTCTAACCATTTCCCCATGGGGATGCCGGCGTGCCGGAGCCTGGTTTGCCATGGAGCCGCCATTCCAGCCACATCCCAGCTCCGTCCTGGTGCCAGGCGGTGGCCAGAGAAGTGGAAACACACAAACCCAACATCTCTGCACCTCCCACACGTACCAAGGGACACTCGGGGTACGCTGGGGCTGCCAGCCCTTACTGCTGGGCTGAGCCCTCCTCTGGCTCCCCGTGTTCCCCGTGGGGACCCTTCTCCCTCTTCTCCTCCAGCTTTGCCCCAGAGCATCTGGTGCACCTTCCAAAGCCTGATTTCAGTCTCCATCATTGGCAGTAAAATGTAGGAGGGACACCGTGCGAGGGGGGAAACACAGGAAAAGGAGGAGAGCAGTTCATTTATTGTGTGGCGCAGGGCACCGGTGGCTGCTGTTATTAAATTGTGTCTCTCTCTGTAGGGTATTAAATGTAACATACATTTAAGCTAACTCCGGGGTGCCTAAAGAGTAGAGACAGAAGATCTTTTCTCAGCATTTATTTATATCAAAATATATATTTGTATTGATGAAGTATTGGCTGTCAGGCTACCAACAGAAAATCACTCTTGATGCAATAAAACTCGCAGCCTGTTCAGCTCTGCTAACAGTAACCCTACCCCAGTATTTAATTACAATTTCCAGACTGAGAAAACCAACCCAGCTTGATGGGAAGGGAAAATATCCACCAGCACCGTAGGATCCTACACCACAGGGATGGCACTCGGTCCCAACATGTCTCTGAACAAGCCATTTACAGGAGGAGAAGCCTGTTGTATGGCGTAAAAAAATAATTAAAAAAACCTTCAGAAGGGTTGGCAGCATAAAAATTTCTGGCTCTGTCGTCTCTCTGTTTCTGCGAGCAGCAAAAGATCCATAATTCTCACACTTAATGTAATTCCAAGGCATCTAAAGTGATTTACAGTCAGTTTACTCAATACTTTCAGCTTTATTTAATGTAACAGTTATGGCACATAAAAAGTTTATTGAAAATCCTTTGGGAGTATGATTGAGTAAGAAACAGTCATTGCTAATACCATTACAAGAGCTGAAGAGAAGGATCCCAGCATGTTCTCTCCGTGACCTTTATGGCTCTGTGATCCGGGGTGACACCAGGAAACCCTCCCCTGCTCCCGGGGGCGACGGGGCCACCGTCCCCTCTTCCCGGTGGGAGCTGGTTGGGAGGCTCTGATCCACCCCAGGGCTCTGCCTCCAGCAGGGTGGGAAGGGAAGGGAGGGAAGTTCTGGGAAGCCGAGAGGGGAGGAATTTCCCTCCTGCCAAACTCACTCCTTTATGCAGTTATTTATTTTCATATTTGCCATTTGCAGGCAGAGATGAAGCTCTCCTCTGAAGAGCAGGGGAGGTGTTTTGGGTGGGGATGGGATGAAGACAAGGCTCCAGCGGAGTGAAACTGCAGGATCCTTCCCAGCCCAGCTCCCCACGGTGCCATTAACTCCTTCAGCATCCCCACTCTGTTAAACTTCTCCCCAAATGGGGAATTGCAAAAGCTGTTAATTTGCCATAGCAATTAACAAACATTACTTTTACTATCATTATAGCAATAACTATAATTTAATAATTGCCAACACTGTTAGTGATAACATCCTCAGTGGTGAACTTATCTCAACATCAATTTTTGTTGGAAATTCTTGCAGTGCTGGCAGCCCACCAAGGCTGCTTGAAACAACAGCGGATTCGCATTCATCTTAAAAGGGTAGAAGATGAGCCTGGTTATTATTGCTCTCCCTTTGGCGGCTCCTGGAAGCTCCACTCACAGACCATGGGCAGCCTGGGGTGTTGGGGAGGTACAGGCAGGACACAACCTTTCCTTCAGCTGGGATACTTCCAAGATTTCTGTTCTCAGACCTGCTTTCACACACAGTCACAGCTTGTTTGTGAAAAACCCCTATTTTCCAGGAGGGAGAGGTGAAAGGTGTGTCACGTGAAGGTGGGAAGAGCCAGCAAAACCAGTACAAAATGAAAAATAGAAGTTCGCCGAATAAACTGGAATAAATAGACAGTAAAAGAAAAACATGTTCCACATGTGCATGTTCCATAAACAGAAAAAAGGTTACATTTTTTAGATAAGGCAACTGTGATGGATTGTTTAGCTGTATTTGTCAATCAAGTATTAAGACTTGCAGAATTAAAATCAGTGCAGTTCAGAGATGGATTCCAAGCTCTCCAAAACATCAGGTTTGGCATTTAGATAGCTATCAAGCTATCATCTCTAGACAGACAAACAGATAGATGGATGGATGATTTGGAGAAAAAGATGGAGACATTCTTTCAAGCCTTTTTTTTTCTTTTTTTTCCAAGAGATGATTTGCTTGTGCCAAGAATTCAGCCTGGGGAAAAGTCCAAATGCAGCATTTCCTCTAGCTTAAACTGGGGCTTGGCCCAAACCAGACTTTGGCTCCAAAGACTCGCTCCAGCAGGGACAGGGAGAAGGGATGTGGTGCCTGGAGCCCACCCTTGTGTTACCAGAACAGAGCCGCGCATCATTAGAGGAATGGACACCTGCCCTTGCCCCCACAAACACCATTTACAGGTGCCCAAATGTTAATGCCGAACAGATGGGTGGGAGAAAAGCAGCATTTCATGCTGGAACTGGCAGAGCAGACTCCAACAAGTCCACTATTGTTAGACAGAAATTCCTAGAAACAGATGCAGCGAATTCAGCGCTTCAGAGCCAGTTCTGGAGTTCGGGGTCTGCTGGGAGCAGGCTGTGTAGCTTATGGATTAATGTACTATTATTACATTACTCTTTAAGCTTCAAAGGTCTGCCAGGAAACCTAAGCCTACTATCTATTGAATGACATTTTAAGAACAAATAATACATTAATATATTTAATTTGAGAATAAACACATACATTATAGGAAGGGATTTTGTCTATGCTGATAAGTCAGTGCCTGACCTTTCCGAAGCAATCCCTGGGTGCTGAGCTGCAGAGGACCCTTCCAGGAGCCTTTGCTATCGGCTGCGAGAGCCCCAACGCTGGTCCTTCCGTCTCCAAACTGCAGCTGACACACTGTTTGGAAACGGGAGCTTAGCCGTAATTATCCCTTCGACACTAATCTACAGCTACACTAAATCTTGTTGCCTCAAATTAGTTAATCAATTAAGTGTCAAACCACAAAATGTTAGTGATTGTGGCCTGAATTTACTGCCTTGGCACACGTTTCCATCTGCTGCCTTGCTCCTTCTCTCAGGTTCTGCTCTTGGGGAACTTTGGGGCAGCGGCTTCCCCCGTCTCATTAAGGAAGGGTTAATGAGGCCAGGCTGCCCTGCCCCAGAAAGAGA
Organism: Calidris pugnax; assembly: GCF_001431845.1. Taxonomy (NCBI): domain Eukaryota; kingdom Metazoa; phylum Chordata; class Aves; order Charadriiformes; family Scolopacidae; genus Calidris; species Calidris pugnax. The sequence goes on along the minus strand of NW_015091123.1, from coordinate 1,401,626 downwards.
TGGGATGGAAATGCAAAGTTCTGCACGCAGGGAGGAATAGCCCCATGCACCAGCACATGCTGGGGGCCAACCAGCTTGGCCTGGACCTGGGGGTGCTGATGGACACCAAGCTGAACCAGCAACGAGCCAGCAACGGGCCCTGGCCACAAAGGTGGCTAGTGGTACCCTGGGCTAACACAGCAAAGCGTTGCCATCAGGTCAAGGGGGGTGATCCTTCCCCTCTGCTCAGCACCAGTGAGGCCACACCAGGAGTGGTGTATGGGCTCTCCAGTACCACAGACACAGACATACTGGAGGGAGACCAACAAAGGACCACAAAGATGATGAAGGGACTGGAGCATCTCACAGATGAGGAACGGTTCAGCCTGGAGAAGAGAAAGCTCAGGGGGATCTTATGAACATGTATAAATATGTGAAGGGAGGGTGCACAGAAGATGGAGCCAGGCTCTTCTTGGTGGCACCCAGTTCCAGCACAAGAGGCAACGGGCACCAACTAAACCCAGAACATCAGGCAACACTTTTTTTCCCTTGAGCGTGACCAAGCACTGGCCCAGGTTGCCCACAGAGGTCGTGGAGTCTCCCTCCTCGGTGATACCCAAAAACCATCTGGCCAGAGTCTGTGCAACCATCTCAAGGTGACGCTGCCTGAGCCTGATTTGCCCAGGAGAGTTGGGAAAATTTTAAAGCTGATCAGTTTTGCTCAAAGTCTCTTCAGCTTCAGAGGTTGGTTGGTTTTTTTAGAATTTCAATGAAAAGATAAAACTGATAACTGAAACACTGAGCTTTTTCAGAAGTCGTGAAAATATTCAGCTTTGGAAAACATTGCTGGTCAAAAAATAAAATAGTCTGTTCTCTTGGAAACAGTTTCAAAATAAATGTCAGCCTTTTAAGTGTGTATTTGAAAGAGGAAACTTTTTTTAAAAGAGTTTTTTAGTTTTGTTTGCTGTTATTGAAAAACAACAACAACAAAAAAGACTTTTCAATGGAAATTTCAATTCTTGGTGAAAAGCTATTTTTCATTCAAATGATGTTTAGAAGAAAAATATTCACCCAGCTCGAGCCCCCAGGGCTAATGTCTGCGAGAACTGTGTGGCCAGGGGTCACCGTCTCCCCATTTACAACTCCTGGAGCCAAAGCAAGAAGAGAAAGAGATGAGTATTCAATTCTCGGGGTCCCCAAGTGAGATGAGTGATGCTGGGCCAGTTATTGCCACACTGGGAGCAAATGAAAGCATCCTGCTCCTCGACACTGTCATTGTCCTGCTGTTGATGATCAGTTAAAAATGTAAATACAAGGGGTAGACTTTGGGAAAGCCAGCACAGGCCGACGGGGGGAAAAATTGCAAAAGCGAGGTTTATTGATCCCCAGTCGAGATTGATGGCACAATAAGAGCAGGAGGCGAAGAGTGATTTTGCTTTTGAAAACGTTGATGAATAAGCACTCAGGGGCAACAAATAGCTGGACTCACCGAATGATGGACGGCAGCAGGCGAACAAGATGCATTTTTATAAATGGGTGAAAGGAGAGGAGGACTTATTAAAAAAAATGAATGACCACATGTGGCAGGGATATGCCACTGGGGAGAAGCCAGCCATTGATTTATGTGCACTACTGGCATTTGAAAATTCAATAATAACATTGACAAATGAGAGGCAAAGCTGGCCAGAGGACAGCAGAGAACTTGGAGTGGAGAAAGAAAATGCCAAGGTCAGGATGAAGGAACAGAAAAACATGCTTATGTTGGAAAGGTTTTGAGTTAACTCATCTATATAAAGACATTAAGAAAAATCACTCCGGGATCAGAGCTCACCGTCCTGACTCTGTGGCATGAACTGGGGAGAAGTAAATGGAGGAGTGGTGGCACCCGGTGGAGCTCTCTGTGGGGATATCTACTTCCTGACACGGGGAGAGGGATCATTTAATCTTCCCCTCCTGCTTTTGATAAGCTGGTGCCTCCTGCTCCCTGGCACCTTTAAAATTAAATACCCTGCGATTTCTAAGAACCGTTGGCAAAACACCCCCATCCACGAGCTGAGCCCAGGCAACTCGGCACGGGCTCCAGTTTGCCCGTTGCCTGGCCAGCTGGGACCACAGCAGAGGCTCCGAGGGCAAGCTGAGGGCAACGTGGCAACCCAGCCCCAGCAGTACATGGTCCAGAAAAACAACGAGATGCAATGAGTGAGAAGAGAGAGACGCCAAGGAGCAGGGTGGGGATGGAACCTGGGTGTGATGAGCACCTGAGGCAGGGACTCTCCAGCTCTGGTCGGCTCCCAGGCCAGCAGCAAGTGGCCAAACCACCTGCAGAAAGGGCATCTTCAGCAGAGACCATCACTCCCAAACGTCCTGTGAGGGCCAGGGACAGAGGGGTGTCCAGTGAGACGGGGAAGAAACACAGCGCTGGAGAGCAGGGGCTGCTGGAGATGTTCTTCTAACTGCAGGTAGGTTCTGGCTGGGCAGGGAAGGAGAGGAATATGCTGCTGGCAAAGCTGTCACATCCCGTCACGTCACAGCACCCGAGGATCTCGCATCCCAGAGATGCAGAGAAGAGGATCTGCCAGCTCTTCAGGGCTGGACAAGTCTTACCAGGACTCAGAAGTGGAGCAATTGTCTCTTTTTACCCCTGTCCAGGGAAGGGTGGTAGAAAATCCCTGCTGCAACAGCCTCCCCCGAACCACCGAGACACGGATCCTACAGGCAATTGAACTCATCAAAGCGATCTGATTACCTTCAATAATACCTTGTCCTCACCAGCTTGCAGAATCTAGTGTGGCACATAATGTTACCTTAACATTTGATCTACTTAATAAGCCCCCCATTTTTGTTCCTCCTTGTCTTCTGGCTGTGTTACAAACGGCAGTAAAAGAGTAGGGCCAGCAGGAGAGACCGCGAAGAGAGCACCAGTGAGAACGTGGCAGAAATGTACTTTGCTCTTTCTCACCGTTCCTGGCCTCCCTCCGGGCTTGTATTCATCTGTGAAGATGTCTTTTCTAAATGCTGGAAGGTCAGAGGTGCGGATGGAACATAATTCTGTGCATCGATGTGCTTGGCTCAGCCGAAGGAGCATTTATTCAGTGGCAGAGAGAGATTTCTGCGAGGAGCATCTCACCGAGCCACGGGAAGGACCCCAGGAGCGTGGGTCGGGGCCTCAGCACTGGGAAACCACCGAGTTTGGGGGTCCTGAACCCCAGAGGGAGGGTGCAGATCCTGTCCTGGGGCTCAGCAACACACTTTCCCGTTGAATGAAGCAAAGACCTTAATCAAAGGGTGCAGCGACGTGCGGGACTAGAGCAGATTCACCCCAGCAGAGACTGGCTCGAGCCCACGAGCAGCTCAAGCCCTAAAAATAGGACGTTTGACACTATATATTTGGGTTTTTTCCCTGCCCTTTTTGCAGAACAGTTAATTTCCACCTTCACCAAGGCAGCTGAAACTCCTGCTCATGGTGCTTTACTCGCTTTTCCAGCCTGGTAAATCTCACTGCCAGAGCCAGCTTTAGTGTTAAATATCACCTAATACCACGTCATTGAACAGCTGATGTGCAGCACTGGCCTGTGTATTTTAGGCTGTGTCCCCAAACAAGTTCCAAGCCAACTAATCCTTCGATACCAGGCAAAGTCTTCCCTTGCATCCACCCTCCTCTGCCCAGGTGATTTGGGGGAGATTCCCAAATGTGAGGTCCAAATGCCCAGCTATCTGGGAGGTGGACACAGAACAAACCTCATTCTTTCATGCCACCCTGGCAGAGGTGTCAATAGAAAGATTATACATAATCTCATTAAAATTTACATTGCTGAGAATGGAGTTTGTATTTCTGTTTTATGTTCTCTATATTTAGATTCCATGTTGCTGTTGCCACTCAGCTCTATATCCAGAATTAGTATCCTTAACAATAACGAGGCGCACATGAAAACACACACACACACTTTGCTCGGCGTCTAAAAGCTCTGGAAACAAACAATATCACCTTGTTCTTCCCTAATCTGAGAATCTCAAAGCAGTTCATGTAGGTAAAGTATCTTCTACAGGAAGGTAAAGTGAAGTTACAGGGAATTTGTTGGATTCACCCCAGTTTTACAGTGAATCTGTGGATGAAAATAAGACTGAAACTCGTTTGCAGAGATGGCTGGAGCCCCTTCCAGTTACTGGCAGTGTCTCTCTGCAGATGTAGCTTTACTCCTCTGAAAATCTCTCAGGAAGAGTTTTACACAAATAATTAAGGTTGGCAAGGAGTGCCTAACTCTTTCTGGTTGCTGAAAAAATCCTCTGCTCAAGTTTGACATAGTCGAAATAATTAACGAGTGAAAAAACTTGAAAAGCTGATAAAATCTCTGCAAGCCCCCCCCCTCCGCCTGTCCTGGGTAATGTTACGCTGAGAGCTGTCTGTGTCAGCAACAGGGTTTTGCAATCAAATTTGAAACAGTGCAGCTGAGGACAGCATTAATTTAGAGTTTGGAGCCAGTACTGCAGAAAAGCTCGGGGCCCGACACACAGCTGGCGTAAAACCGGTGTAATTCTGCTCCGCAAGGCTTGTGAGCAGCGACTGAGGATCTGGCCAGAGCATCTCAGCCCCTCTCCCCCCAAGGGCTGGAGCAGCTCCTCAGAATCACTCCAGAGCCCATTAAAACAAAAGTAAGATACCTCCAATCATTATTACTCATTTTTATGGCCACGTTGTTCACAAATGACTGAATTTAGCTGTCAAATGTATAGAAAAGAAAAATAAAATCAAAGCATCAGCCATCTGCGCCCCAGAAAATGTTTGTATTTTCATCGGTTGTTTATGGCGAGAAGGTCCCAGCTCCTTTGTTCCACACGTATTAGTTACTGCATGGGAAACGAGTGTTTTTCACCTCGCCATTTATAAGGCTTTTGCATTCTCCCTCTTGTGCACGCTCACTCTCTCCCTATATGTATTTTTAGTCCATATGTCTTGGATTGACACATGGAATTGTGTTTGTTTTACTGGTTCTGTCTCTCTAATAGTTTTTCATTGCAAAGGGGATCCAGTGTTTGTTATTTACTCTGCTTTCTTCCAGTGCCATTATTGCGAGCGCCCGGTTCAATCAATCCCGTTGCCTGAGAGCTGTGAGGTTCCCCGACCTATTTGAGTGTGAAGGAAACGGGAGCAGGGAGAGCTCGGAAACTCTGCCTGGGCTCATCTCGGAGATGCCTGTAGAGCTCTTTGAAAGCTCACACTTATTTGTGCCCTGGGGCAGGTCCTTGGCTGGGGACCTGGTGTCACTCCCCGGAGCAGCTGCCGCGTCCCACAGACAGGCTGAGATTTACCCTGGAGCAGGGCTGGGATTTCCAGGAGTCCTTTGTGACCCGAGGGAGGAACCCACTCTCCCAATCATCTACCTCGAGGCACCTTAGCAGCCACTCAGTTTTCCAGCAAAATCCAGTGACTGTGCTCAGAAACTGGGGCTCTTGCAGGGCCTCTCTTGAGCTGAGTGCCCCAAAGGCAGTAGCCACTTCAGAAAGCCTTGGCCAAAAGGCATCAAGAATGAGGGACAGTTGTTGCAAGTAAGAGTTCCACTCCATCAGATCACGTAAACACATATTTAGTTCTAAGTGGATAAATAATCCCTCTGAAAACCACCCACATGGAAAGCTTTTCTCGATCTGGCGCTGTGTTTTGGGTGAGTGTCGTATTTTTCCTCTTTCCAACTCCCCAAAGGAAAGTGCAAGTGAAGTTTAAATCCCAGCGACCGCCTCCGCTGATCCCCCACTCCCCAACCCCACCTGGGAAAAGGGCTGGAAACAGCGGGAGCGTAAATCTGCCGCGGTTCCTCGGGCTCAGTAACACACGGTGCCTCGGGGAGGGCTCCTCCGAACGCGCCGCTGTGGGCCCCGTGTTCTTAGAGAGATGCTGCAGGAGAAGGAAAGGAGAAATAAAGGGCATCCGAGCCCCAGGCAGCTGCGTGATGGAGCCAGCACCACTCCCTGCGCATCAGAACGACACCATCTCGGAGACACCGGGGGGAAGTTTTAGAGGGGAGACAGTTACACTCTTTCTACAAGCACAAGGGTGTCTCAAGTGCCCTGATCTCAGGCGGTTCGTGGCCCCGTGGCCTGTGACAACCTCTCACAGGGATTTATTTACATTAGGACGTGCCTTCCCTCCCCTCTCATCCCTCCGCCAGCCCCCGTCTCAGAGCACAGGGGCAGTGAGGAGGGACTGCAGGGCACAACTGCCCCTTGGTGCTGCCACAACATACTTGGCCTCAGGTCTCAGGCCATCAGAAGCTCACAGTGTCCTGTCAGGAGGACGTTTGGATAGCCCTGAGCAAACCTTTCCACCAGACACCCCCGAAACCCTGAAAGACCCACACAGTGGGATGCTTCCATAGCCAAGGTGCCAGGAGAGCATCGCCTGCCCCACAGCAGGACACGGAGTGGGGGCTCGGAGGCAGGTAATGATCCCATGAGCCGGGGGTGTCACTCACACATGAGGATGGTGTCACCAGAGACACCAAGAAGGTAGGAAGGGCTCTCACACGGAGGCAGGGCAGCCTGTGGCCGTCAGCCCGCAGCGACGCCGACCGAGAAATCCCAAGGAAAGCGAGTGAGGAAATGAATTCCAGGCAGGGGGAGGGAGAGGGTGGAATGAGCGTCTCTCTTTTCAAGGCAGCTGGGCTTATTTTAATGGGCAAGGTCAGCAAAGAAATGACCAGGAAGAGAAATCGCTGCCATTACAAATCAGTCGCGATCTTGTATCAATTATTCCCTGCGCAGTTCCCTTGCCTTGGGCTGAAGCAAACACGGCCTAATCAGTTTTACATCTACGTTTAATTTTATTGGAAAGAGGAGCCAGCAATGCATCATGGGGCTGCTGCGTGACATGAAAGGTGACCCCTGCCAACTTAATGACACAATACATAACCCTTAATGAAGTCACTATCTTGTCCTTTTTTTGCTGTCTCAGCCTGATGATTTATGATGGCATCATTTTGCTTTGCCCTCTTTTCATTTCAGCTTGACAAAGTGGATGAAACAATTATCTTCGTTATCGGCCAGAGCAGTAGAAATGTGATGGCTGAGGATTTCTGCAGGTGGAAGGCCTCAGCTGGGGTTCAAGTGAATGGGAGAACATGCTTAGGAATGTTGGGGTTCCCCCCGTCTTTTCTCTCTCCTGAAGACAGACAGAGGATCCCAACAAGCCTGGTGAGCCCTGTATCACTGTGGCAACAAGTCATTGCAAGAGAAAGAGATCAGCAGATCAGTTTCAAGAGAGCAGCAGATAGGGGGAGGCTGGGAGGTGTCAATACATCCCTTTTCCAGCTTTTTTTCCCCTCTTCTCTCCACAGACCCCTGCCCTGGGGTATGCACACCCAGGAATACCCTGGCAAAGGTTACTAGGCACATGTGCAGCTCTATAAAGGCATCCGGTGCTAGTGATGACCCTGTCTGTGTTTGTGTCTCCGTGTATCCAGATGTACATGTGTGTTTGTACCTGATTTTATGTATAATTAAATAATCCTTCAGACCTGAGCCTACCTCTCCATGGTCACAACACTTTTCTGCTGCAAGTGCATTACAAACCTGCTGTTGCTAATCGCAGCTTCATGCTTTGATCGAATCACAGCCCAGCTTTTAAACCAGCTTTTAGAGACAATAGGCACCTTTTTTCCCTTGGTACCTACAGAGGTTGCATGATGGAAGCCTTCTCCCAATGACAGAGATGCAGATGGAAGCTGACGGCACAGTATTTCAGTCCTGCTAGGCAGAGATGACAAAGTGCCCTCGCTAGCCATATGCTTGATGGCACTTGGAACTGCCACAGCAATATTTTTTGGCTGGTGCTGCTCAGGGTCTGATGTGGCTGTTGCTGTTTACTTGGTTTCTCCTCTATGCTGAGATGATTCAGGATGACTGTGAGCAGACCTTCGTAGCAGTACTTAGGCACATGAACAAATTGCAGCAATTCCTCACCGATTTTAAGAGATAAAAAAGACAGACTCAGCTATTGCCATCATGTCCTTTGCCTGCACAGGGCTGTCCCTCGCAGTGCCTTTCCCAAGCCCTGAGCACAACCATCCCTCTGGGCTGCCCGCTGAAGGAATCTCTCCTTCCACACTCCACCAGCGAGGCTGAGCCTCAGAGTTTTCTGCTCCATCTCATGGTACTCAGCTGCTCCATCTCCCCATCATGAGCTGGAACTAAAACGTCGATCCAGCACTTGACCACAGCTCTCAGTCAACTCAATCACACCGGCCTGCTCCTCACTACGGATTTACATATTCAAAAGACTACCTCTTCTAGCCACATTTTTGGAAATAGCAGTCAGAAGCCTTCCAGGATTTTACCACTGCTGCTTCAGCCTCCTAGTGTTCTCACATGCACCCTTGTAGGTCAAGACCTCTGTACAGTGAACCAGTTAGAGTACCTCTAATTAAGTTATTCTGCCTCATTCCTGCCTAATACAAAACATGCTTATCAACCCAGGTTGTGCATTAGGGCTCCATCCTCCTCCTCACAAGGAAGGCTTTCTCTTTCCACGCTGTGACCTGAGCAGGGTTTCTCAGGGAGGGTGGGGAAAGAATGAGAAGATAAATGTACTTTGGCAGGACATTAAGGGAAACCACAATATTGCCTTGTAATGCAGCTCCTATCTGATCAGCAGAGTCAAATGTGGTGCCGGAGTTATGTCTCATAGGAAGTGGAACCAGCCGCCCCCGTCAAACTGATTGCTGAGATCTTCCCTGAGATACTCCTTCTGTCTGTCAGAGATACCGGCTGCTGAGGAATTCCCAGCATGTGCTGCAAGTGACCCCCACCGGGCTAACGCAGACCCTTCTCCCCATCCCTCGGGCTCCTCTCCCTCCCTCCAGCCACCTTGGGAAGGGGACAGTCACATCGGCACCGACGCGCTCCTTGGGCTTTCCTGGGCCTGGCTTATCTCGGGGGTAGAGGGTGTGGGAGGGGGACACGACTATTGCCTTCTCTTAGAGTGAAAGAAAAAAGCTGCAGCTCCTGAATTGCTCCTTTAATTTCCTCACACCTTCCTTCTGCCCTCGCAGGAGGCATTTCCTGCTCCTCTTGTCAGTTTGGACAGCATCCGAGGAATTCATTCACATGGAAGGTGGGAAATGTGATGCGTTGGCAGAAAACATAGGCAGCGGTAGCCTCTGGTACTTTCAGAACAATCTGCAAAAATTTAACTAATTAATTCTCAGAGCTATCCAGTAAATTAGATAAGCAGGAATGCCATGGGACAGGGGAAGGTGGAGGCCCTCGGCTGGTCTCCAGAGCAGAGTCCCCGCAGCGACGGGTGCTGGATGCGGCAGGACTCCGGCTCCGGGGCTGCAAATCCCAGCCAGGTTCAGACACAGCAGAGAGAGAGGAGAAAAGGCTCTCTGGAGCGACTCCTCTGCCGTCAGGATAATTACAGCCAAGATTAGAACTGGTTGGAAAATAGGAGCTTTTTACAAATGAAGGAACAACTAACTGTAGGGTAGTTTAATCATAATTAATGGGAAGACACCGCTCGATGAGTAGCCGCGTGTGGGCCTGGCTGTGGTTGGAGCAGAGGGTGATGTATGGCGGCTGTTTTCTAACCCCCTCTCTTTATGTGCCCATTCTTTCTCATGTCCTTGCTTTAAGAGGTTTTACAGGGTTTACATCACGGCCCTCGCTATGGCATCCAAGGGTATTTAACTGCTGCGGGTTGATCCATGGGCTCTGAGTTTGGGAATGAGCAGCAGTGAACCCTGCTCGGGGAAGGGGGTGTTTTTCCTGATGGAGCGGGGGCTCTAAGGGTTAACGCCTCCTTCCTGCCTGTGGTCCCCCTGCCAAAAACCCTGCTCCCTCGTCTGCCGCTTCCTCCGTGTGTCAGCAAAGGAAATCCGTAATCTCCCAGCTACAGATTTGGGGAACTTTGACATTCCCTAATGAGGTAAACACATTACTGTCATGTACAAACAAACAGCAACAAATTAGCAGCTGACACGTGAGGAAGCCACGGCACAGCAACATGCGGCACTCGTTACAGGCAATTAAGCTGCCTGCGCTGATTGCTCACGTGCCAGAGGGTCTCATCCCGCGCTCCCCGACCGGCCCTGGGCCCCGTCGGCCATTCCCCATCCGCCTTCTCCTCCGGGGGCTTCCTCCTCCTCCTCCTCCTCTGCCATCTGGGTGCCCCAGCAGCAACTGGGTGCGATACGGGGTACGGGCAGGTCAAACACAAGAAGCTGCTGGTACAACTGGGGAAAAAGGACCTGAATATTGTGGCTGCCGACAGCGAGGAGCTGGCCAAACCCCAGGGGATCACGTTTATTCTCCGATGGGAATGTGTCTGACCCTGGGAGGAAGGACTGGAGCAGTCCCTCAGAGAAGGTTCTTCCATCAGATCTCTCTCAGAGATCAGTTTCTCTCAGTATTACCCATAAAGATCCTGGGGTCTTTCCTCCTCGCCTCTTCCTTGAGGCCCTATCCCAGGAAAAGGACCCAATAGTTAAAACAAGACAGGAAGGGGAGGCTGAGAGTCTAAAGAGAGACAGATATTTGACTTCTATTTTAGCAAAATATATTTAGCAAAAGCACTCTATTAAGCGAGAGCCAGGGCAATAGGCCCATGGTCAAAGGCCTTTATTATTATAATTGCTTTGCAAGGGTGAAAGCCTCTGGATAAGAATCCAAATCAGTCATCGCTCAGAATAATAATCATGAAAAAAGATAAATAAATAAATGTAGGATCCAGCCAAAAAAGGGAGCTCACATTATCAGCCAATAAACCAATAATCCATTAGTGACCAAGGTTGCTGAATAATATAGTACTTTCACAGTACCCATAATTTATACTGCAGACTAGAGAATAGACACGATTATTAGAGTGAGGGCTACTGGATGACACATGATGCATGACCGCGCGGCATTGATCTTCACACAACAGGAAGGTGTCTAGACGGGGAGATGTATGGCCCTGCGATTCAGAGCAGGGCATATTTCATGCGGGGCCTAATGGAGTAGTGGGGGCCGTGATGGATGACTTGCCTGGTTTCAGTAGCAGCGCAGTTATAGCGGTGCTAATGCGTGACCTCTCCCGCTCCCCGCGTCCTTCATTCAGTCAGGGTGACCTCATTTAAAGGGATGGAAAATGAGAGGCGCAGAGTACGAGGGGGAGGGAAGAAGGGGAGAGAGAGGGGAGGAGAAGAAGAGGGAATAAGAAAAATAAAAGATAAGGAGAGGGCGTGATGTAAATGAACAATCTCTTGTAGCTTCTGCCCTGCTTCAGCCTCACCCCAGCCCTGCAGTGCCACCGCTTCCTATGGGGCTCATTCTGCTCCTCTGGGCATGGGGTTACTCCTGATTTACACCACAGTGCCCATGGGGCAAGTCTCAGCCTTGGTGGGACCCCCAGAGCTCACAGGACTGGGCCAGCAGCTTCTCCTGACACCCAGCTCCAGCGCTGGCCCTGCAGCCCCCACACACCCCCCACCACCGGGGAAGTCTTGGGTGCTGTGGTTACTGCTGCAAGGTGCCCGTCCTGTCCCTCTGCCAGAAACTGATCCCTGAGCTGGGAAGAGCACTGCAAGAGCTCCTGCCCATCAGCTTTCAGCCTCGAGCAATACAATAACCCAAAACTAGTGCCATCTTCAACCTTGTGGCCTGAGCCCTTGATGCATCATAAAAGGCGATGACCAGATCCAGAGAGTGGGGTCTGGTCCCCTCATCCAGCCCCATCCCCGGAGCATCCCTCCCTCCATCTGCTCTTCCCTCCATCACACACTCAGCCACCAACCTCCTCTCCCAGGGAGAGGCACAGGAAACTGAGAACACCCCAAAAATCCCAGACATAAAACAGGTGTAAGATACACAAGAGGGTTTGCCCCGGATCACTCTGGGATTCTGTGATCGCAATTAATAAATGGCAGCAGCCCTAGAAAAATGGAAACAAATGAAAGCAGCACCCCACCATGAATTTTTGGAACAGAACAGATTTGTTTTTAAGTGCAGCATTCAGAGGTGGGCACAAAGCACAGCACCGAGTGAGAGACAGGGGCCAGGGCTGAGGGAGGGCAGAGCATCGGGACCAGCACCAAAGGGACTGGGTTCACCCAGTGCACTGCGGGACGGAGGAGGAGGAGGGAAGGAAAATGTGACTCTCTGGGCAAAGCCGGAACATTTTCCTCTCCTTCCGGACGATTGGAAGGACTGTTAAAATGCTGGTCTGAGGCCCCTCTCTGTTTAGAAAGGTTATTGCAGCCTCATCAGCGTGACTAACCTGGAGGAACCCAGTCTCATGAGGGTGGGCCAGGACCGGCAGCGGCAGCACCGGCCATTCCAGTGCCCCACACTGACTGCTGGGACCTGCCTCCCAGAACTGCCCTGGATGGACCAGCACAACTGGGGGTTTTTTTATTTGTTTTTTTTGTTTTTTTTTTTAATTTCTTTGAGGAAAACAGAAAGCTAGGTATTTTTTATGGCATTTTGTTATATTTTCACATCTGAGAATACCACTTTTTGGTGGAAACTGCTATATTCATTTGTTGGCAAGAAAGATACCCAGAGTGAGAAAACAACATACCCGAGAGCTCTAAAGTGATCTGTCTCAGGACCCCGGCGTGGAGCCCAGTGTGGAGCCCAGGGACCCAGCAATGTCCCACCAGCCCAGCCTGGGCCCTCAGAGAAACCATCAGCCACCTCCCCTCCTTCCTCTGTGACGGATTCCGTGCTTTGGTAATGAATCCTACAGGGTCCCCAAAGGTTAAATAAAATGATGTGCTAAAGTTGAAAACGGAATTGATAAAAAGGAACTGTTTGCTTTCTCCCTGCTATTTTGATTCTCCTTTCCCTCTCCCCCGTTCCCTGTTGGGTTGCCCTGGGTCGGTGCCCAGCGCTGCCGGCACCGTGTGTCTGCAGAGAGACAGCCTCCGCCCCAGAGAACCTCCAAGTTTCACAGTGAAGACAGATGGATAAAAGGATGGATAAAAGGCAAGGTGATTATTCCTGGACAGAGTAGGAAACGAAAGCACACGGAGCACACGCCACTGCTTCTAGCCACGAGGGAAAGGCCAGAGCAGAACCGTGAGCGAAGCCTCAGGCTCCTGGGGCTTTAAACACAAGAGCATCCCTCCTCTGCCCAACAGCCAGCACTGAAACCTCCCAGTGCAGGAGGTCCCTGCATGCATAGGCAGGAATGACCATTTGTTAGGTCCTCAGAGCATTTTTCAAGTGATTTTTCCAGTGTCTGTCCTCAGCCCCAAACTGCACAAATCCCCCGTTGGCATAAATCCTTCTGGGACACTGCGGCTCCTCTCTCGCTGCAGCAGCCGAGCAGCCCCTTCCCCAAACCACGCAGGAACCACGTCCACCCCCTGCCACGGATCCTCCCCCCACGTACGGGCTCTGGCTCCCGAGCGGCGTGGAAAGAAAAAGAGAGAATGGCCATTTACTGTGTTTCCTTTACCATCTGGGCTTATTAAAAACTGCGCAGCAAATTAAAAATAGGTGGGAACAAAGATGGGGGAATGACATAAAGGGTTGCAGAAAATTCTCTGTGTACTTTTAAAAGCTGGAATTGCCATATGGACTGGCAGAGAGACATGTTTTACATTTCCACTGGTACATGACTGACATCATTTAGCATTAACTTCTATTTGAATAAAATGGTAGTAGACATTTAGGTAATATTACAGGGCAATAAATGTTTTAAAGAGCCTTGGGGGGATGCTCTTGAAACACAGTCCAGACCAGAACTCTAAAAATATGTCTTAATATATATTAACCTCTTTTAGGACTTTTGGCTCTCAAACAAATAATGGAGGATAGAGGATTTTTTTTTTCCCCCCTCCCCTTTTACTCTCTGAATTAAAAGTCCCCAGCTATATTTTTTCCCTTTTTTCCTCTTTAGCTGTGCTGGGAAGAACATGAGGGAATGTAGTTAAAATTCAAAAAGGTTCCCCTTTATCATTACCATGAATCAACACAATAAATGAGCCCCTTCAGAGCACGGTAATAAGAATTTGATAAATCATCAGCCAAAAATTAACTAGATGTCAAAACAATCTTTGGGAAGTGTGATGGATTAGGGGCGATAGTGGCAATTAATCTCCCAGCATGAGTTCACAGGAGAGACTGAGCGCTGGGAGATGGATAGGGGGGAGACCAAGGCCTCACAAGGTCAGGACACTGCAGAAAGGAACGAGAGAGGGAGAGAGAGACGGAGAGGAGGAGGAAAAAAAAAAAAAAAAAAAAAATTCCACTGAGTCGGCAATACCCAGGCCCCCGGCAGCCGAGGTAGAGGTCAGTCACACGCCTTTGAAAACCTTTCTGTCTCCAGCTGCTCTCCGTGATGAGGCAAGCACTTTTCTGCTCCCGCTAATAAATGCCACAAGGCAGCTCCCGGGGAGGGACGGGGAGCGGGGCCGGCCTCGTCGCGGGACCCCGCTCCTCCGTAAACAGTCCCGGGGTGGCCGGAGGTGGCGGGATGCCCGGGGGGGAGCACGGGGAGACAAATCCCTCTCCGAGTGTGAACCCATCCATACAAGGCCTGGCAGAGGCTGCGCGTGGCTCCACTAATTCGGGCGGAGCGCGGGAGGGGAGAGCGCAGGAAGAAAGCGCCGCTGCAGTCATAAATCCCCGTCCAGCTGGCAAAAAAACCCACTTTCTCAGCCTTCCACCTTGCAGGAAGGTTTGCAGCCCTGTCAGCAGCCGCCCAGGCAGCTGGGGCAGTGCTCCCTGCCCACACCACCAGCCCCATCTCCCACTGCCGGGCTGGGGTCCACGAGACCCCTCTGACCTCCCCATGGAGAGCCCTTTGGGCCACTGCCTGGCCCCTGCTGGGCTACCTTGGGGGAGGCAGTAAATAGCAGGGTCTGTAGCTCCCGGCGTGAAAGAATTAGGATTCTGGGTCCCACCAGAGGTGTTTGCTGCAAATCACAGAGCTCTGTGCTGGAAGGAGAACAATTCACACGGTTGCAAAAATTTCAAATAAGTGATGTAGAAAACTGCAAGGTTCAGACTGGCCTTCCTGAGCTCCCAGAAAAGACTTTACATAGCTATTATACATAAAACATTGCCACAATCCATGACCTTTTTGCAGCCCCAAAGACCACCTCACAGATAGCAATGGTCTGTAGGGCTTTTCATGGCTTGGGCTGGGGATGAAGGAAGAGGGTGAAGTGTTCCAGCCCTGCTCCTCCAGCACAGCCTGTGACACAGGAGGCTGAGGTGGAGCCCATGGCAATGTGTCTCCATGTCCCTTGCTCTGCAGGGCAGGCAGTGACACCAACGCAGCAGTTTCCTACAGTTTAATCTCCCAGTCAGGGTCGGGAATCATCCTGGGACACCCAGAGGAAAAGGTGAGAGGGTTCTACACCGTGTTAACAAGATAAACCTTGCAGAGATGCACTGAGGGCGTTTCTCCCCCACAGCTTCCAGGATTCACTTCTTAAAATCCTGCACATCCCTCCTTCCTGCTCCAGGAGAGCCATTACCTTTACCTGCCCTGCTTCCCCCTGTGTCTCACACACTGACAGCAGCTCAGGCTCCCAGCCAGGCCAAGCATTGGACAAACAAAACCATCCACCCTGAGTCAGCCCCCGCTCGGCTGTTTTGCTGCCCAAGGCGATTCCTCACTCTGCCGGCGTTGCGGAGCTGAACCCAGCGCAGCACCGACCCCCTGCTCCCCCTCCCCATCACCTCCAGCCCCCAGGAATTCCACGTTCAGCAGTCTCTCTGCTCTAACCATGCATCTGCACCAGCAGGACTTTTTGACCAGTGTCAACTGGGCCAGATCCAGCAATGATGTGCCCGAGGGGTGGTGGCGTACGCTGCCAGCCCTGCCCAATTTATGCTCTCCCTTCTTGGCACAAAATCTGTCACCCGGAATCCTTTGCAATCCAAACAGGGAAGAAAAAAAAAAAAAAAAGAAAAGAAAAAGAAAAAAAGGGCGATGAAAGAAAATGAGAAGTCAGGCAATCTCCTGGCAGGGCTTTGCTGACTTCTCACTCCTCACACCGGCCCTCGGGTGACACCTCTCCCAGAAAACACAGAGCCTGACACACACTCAGGATTGCACCCACCATTGAGGGGACACTGGGGCACGGACAGGCCTGCAGTGGCTTGTCTAGGAGTGACAGTGACCACAAGAAAATAAATAACTGGCCAGGATCCCCTGGAGCCGCACTGCTTCGTTCTCCGTTTCATCACTCCGAGGGCTGCAATCCTTTCCTGAGCTGTTTAGCATCTCTCCTCACATTTTCACTGCTGGAGCACTGTTGGCTTTGATACACACTGTGCTCTTCCCCTCAAGCGACAAGGAACAAATGTTCATGCAAGAGAGAAAGCGCCCGTGGGGTGAGGAAGGAGAGGCGAGGACTCACTGGAAGGGTCTGCGGCTGCTGGCTGTCACCGCGGGCTGTCACCACGGGCTGCCTTCCCACGGCCAGCAGGGCCCCAGGACCAGGAGGCAGCAGCCAGGGACAGTCTCTTGGCTCTCCAAAGGTTCCTCTGTCCTTTCTCCCGGCCGGGGTGACGGTGGAGGAGAGAGGTTCTGCTGCTGACAGCCCACGGGCCTCCAAGGATGATGAGGAATGTGAGATCTGGGCAGAGCATCTGGCAGCAGGAGGAGCTCCACGCAGTCCCCAGAGCTCCAGTTGTGACCTGAAAACCTCTCCAAGGGGACAGCAGCACGTGCAAGTGAGATTCCAAACCCGAGTTGTAAAAGCAGAGCTTGGAAGTAGAAGCAGTTGTGAAGTGAAACCAGAAGTGGGAGCACCAGGGAGGCAGAATGTGACAGGCAGTGTGAGCTGAGAGCTCTGTCTCATCTCGCTGGAGATGCTGTTTATGGACTGAGAAGATAAAGACTCGAGATGCAGCTGTGGTGATATCGCTGTCAAACTCTGCCTGTTTGCACTGGCACGGCTCACGGATTCAGTGATGCTGGAGACTCCACTACAGGGGACACTCTACAGCTACAATGCAAGACACAATCCCTTCCCTCAAGAAATTAAAGTCCTCAGCAGGTTGCAAACATTGGCAATGACAATTTTTATTCTTTGGTCAGATGCCTCAGGGCCAAATACTGCTGTTGCTACTGTAGGGTATGTGCTCAACCCACTGAAGTAGAGAGAATTAATTCAGATTTATGCATCTCAAATAAATGGGTTATAAGTGTCTTGGTCAGAGGTGGTGGGCAACACAGCTCCGAGCAGAGCTCCTCCTGGCTCGCGATGCGCCACAGGCTGCGGCGCTCTCAGGGATGTTGCAATGAGAAAGTCATTGGCTTCTCCATTAAGATAAAGCAAAATATTTGCTGCGGTCACCTGAATGTGCGTGTGCAGCTCGGTAATGTCTGCCACTGTAATCTGACAGTCATTTGTTTGCTGAAGTAGGGTTAGCACAGCAGCATTGTGTAGTTTTCCCTTCCCTACCTAATTTTGCTGCTTTGTCAATAGAAACTCAGTTATACACCAGGACTCACCCATTATTATTTGTTGTTAGAGGCTGAGGATAAGCTTCCATTAGCTCTGACTGCTTTGCTCCTGCGTATCCACGCAGTTGATAACACTTTCCTTAAATATTTGCATCCTTAAGAAGCAGCCTTTTTTTTTTTTTTTTTAAAGAAAAATAATCTTGCTGCATCTTTCATGATTTTCCCTGGGTTGCTCATCCAGTTTTGTGTAAGAGACGAATGCCTGGCAAACACTGGGATGCTGCTGGCTGCTTGGCGCATAGCAGTGTCAGAAAGATTTTGGGAGTTGGGGGGAGAGAAGAAAACACCCGCCCAGCTGGAACACTCGCCCAGAATGCCTGTCTCTTCTCAAGACAGACAAGGCTTGGACAGAACAGATGTTTCCACCCAAAAGCAGATGTGAAGATGTTACTTTCCCAGGGAGGAAATGTGGTGGGGTTTATTATTAACCAACAGCCCCCTATGACAGCTTCCCTTGACCAACAGTCGGAAAATCTGGAAAACAACACAGCCCTCTAATCCAAGTGGTGGCAGGAAATAGCCAGCCCTGACGGACTCTGTTGATTTATTATTATTAATTACAACCCGGAAATGACCAACAACATCTGGGAGAGCCAAATGTGGACGAGAAAGAAAGCTTTTGCGCCAAGGGGCTGAATTTTGGATTCCAGGATGGCCTCAGCCTGCTCAACTCCAGGAGAAGCAGCTGCAGAGCGGGTCCGAGCAGCCCCTCAGGCAGCAGGAAGGTCCATCTCTGCGGTGGCCGAGGGAGAAGGAAGGGAGTGACACAAGGAGCAGTGATCCTGTACCACACGTGGAGTGGGACGTGGGACAAGTGACAGCCTGAACACCAGAAGCACTGGAGTTGTACGAGCACGATGCTGAGCCTCAAAAAACGATGCTTGTTAAAGACAAACTGGAGCTGTGGCCCAAACCAGTTTCCCCACCCAGCATAGATCCCCACGGCACTTCGGCTACACGGCACGAACGTGCTGCAAATCGACCGATGGAAAACAGCAAAAAGAAAGAGAAGAAAGTTCAGACCCAACCCCAAACCAAAAGCAGTGAATAAGAACAGAAACCCATCAGAAAAACAATAGCGAAGTATTCCAATGAAAGAACAGAAAGCAAAGATAAATTTTAAAAATGTAAAACTTTTGAGAAGTGACCAAATCTCTAGTGATGGGAACGGACAATAGACAGCTCTGGAAGGGGGTCCAGAAAGCTTAGTCAAGTGGGGTGACCAGTTTGGAACCAGAACAAAATAAACCAAGAATTCAGAGGAGGCAGCATGGCTGGGTGCTGGGATTCCTGTGACCTGCCTGGGCCTCTCGTTCACCACCCCACGGGACCTACAGACACAGCTCTGCTCCGAAAACACATGGGTGTGATGGGGAGTCACCAGCAGGATGGGAGCAGACAGGGCATCCAGCCACTCCGGGTTTGGCAGGTGCACACGTATTTTGCTGAACTGAGAGGTCAGTCCAGCTTCACTAAAAGCTTTGGATTTCTTTAGTTCTTTCACTCCAAAGGACTTACACAACTCCAGATTTTAAAACAAACATTGAATCAACCGTTCCCGCTGGTAAAGGAAGCCATTCTCTGCTGACAGCCCCCCCGACGGACACACGGACACTGTCCCACCAGGTACAGAGAGTGCAGGCCCCCGACACGCAGACGCGCCAGCTGTGGTTCACCCACAACCTGAGAGCTCCTAAAACATCTGTTTATGTTTTCAGAGCAGTATGAACATCGTCAGACCGTGGCAAATCTGCTTAATTCTAATAGACGTATGTATAATACACAAGCCAAAATACACTTAAAATGGGACATGTCAGAAAATAAACAACTATTAACTAATGAAAAGTAAAGGAAGTGGGTTCTTGCGCTTTCTCTCTCCCACACACGTCCCCTGCAGCCACAGCTCAGTCATCTCCTCCTCCCGGCTGCAGCCTCACACCCAACAGCTTCCACAGGAAAATACAGATGCCTCTTCTCTGCCTGTGTTTGCGTGTCAGCATCAGGGCAGCACCGCTCTCATGCTCCAGACATCAATCCCTTTCCAAGGAAGCGTTAAAACAAATGCATGAAATTCACATGAAAAAAAATATCAGCCTCACCAAAGCACTTACAGAGCAGTCCTGGCTCAGGGACAACAGGGCACCACCAGGCACACGCCTGGGAGGAGGCACCAAAAGGCCTGGTTTTCAGTTGTGCTGTTTGGGGTAGTTTTGCTATGAAAGCTGCTCTTCCCACACCAGATTGAGGGAACAGGGCTTTGTACACCAAGACTAACACCTCCCGTCTCCGAACATCCCTGATGTTAAGGACAATTAATTTTCTTCAGGGAGTTTAAAGTTCCTTCTTAAAGGGGAGCAACAGCCCCATCCTTAGAGTCACCGTGCCCTCTCTACCTCTATAGATCTATTTGTAGAAATTGAACCTTAACGGGTTATTTCCACCCCTGCCCTTTCCCTTAATTTATTTTGTAAGGTATATACTCCAAAAAACCAACTGCACAAAGGTGAGGAGAAGTGCCCCATAATTGAGAACAATATCTCCAAGGGGCTTTTCCAATGAGGTGCAGATTTCTCTGGCATACATTTTCAGAGCTGATGTCAGTATAATGAAGTCCAGAACTTTTAGGTTTCTCCTTTAATATATCCATCATGTCTAGATCCATTATTGACATGTTGACTTTCTTGTTTCTGATTTAAGCTGCCAGACTTGGTAAAATTGCCTTGACAGCTTTAGCATTTGTGGCAGAACACTGACATGATGTTACTTACAGCTAATTAAAGTTGAGAGCATAATAAACAATCTTGGGATCCTAGCAACCTAATTTCCTCGGGTATTGAGTTTGCTGGATCTTGACCCGAGTTCTTTGAAGCTCCAGCAAATTCTAAGCCTGCCTTTCCTGCTCCATGGGCACTGGCTTTGGAAATCAGGGTGCCTTCTCTCCCCATGGGGTAATACCTGAGAACACAGGACCCAGTCTGTCCAGGGAAATGGTGAGTGATGGGAGAGACTGGGATGGGAAACTAGTGAGGAAATGGGAAACTGTGAGATGCTGGAGGTGGGTTTCTAGGGGCATTTTACTGAAAAATGTCCCAATGGGTTATAACTAATTAGCAGCGGGATGAAAGCGAGCAAAGGAGAATTTAGACTGATTACCAGGAAATCTTTCCTCCTGGTGAGCTCTGTCAGACTGCAAAACCCTCTCCCCAAGGAAGCAGCACAAACCACGTCGCTGGAGTCAATCCAAACTGGCTGGACAAAGCACGGCAGCACAGGGCACTGGGAAGGGCTCTCTCTGGGGCAGGAGAGACAGCGGGAGCAAGGGGACCCCACAGAAGTCCATTTGCTATTTCTAGTCCATAGGGTCTTGGAAACTTCAACTGCACCAGTTCAATTCTCCCTCCCTCTCCCAGGCCATCTCAGACCCAGCTTATTTGACATGGAGGTGCTTCTCACAGTGGGAAATTAAGTACAAAACAGAAGAAAGTGTCTTTCTCCCTAAAGATCAAGTCAGTCAAGGGCAGAATTTCACCTTTTCTTCTGACGAACACGGTTTTGTTCTTTGTTTTGTTTTAACAACAAAAGAATGAAACTTGCCATACCCAAATGGGATTCTAAGAGCTGACTCAGCCAGCAAAATCAGCATTTTTTCTTGTCTGCAGTGAATCAAAAATCACTACTCACTTGTGCAGTATCAACTGAAATTTGAGGTGAATTAAATCCAAAATCTCCCTCTGTTCCTGCAAATGACTGACATGCCTTCTTTATTGCCAGTTTCTTGAGTGCTATTGGACTTGTTTCTCTCACTTCCCCTCTATCTCCCCGTTCTCCAGAAGTAGGGCAACAACATTTCACATCTCTTTTGGAAAGACTTAGATGCAACACAAGTGACACCCTCACTGTGAGCCGAGCCGCCGTGAGCCATTAGAGCAAACAAAACTTAACTTGTATTAAGTTAAATCTCAATGAAAAATGTTTAGTTCAAGCACGTTAACTTGCGTTTGTGCGTATGAAGAACAACTGCTGAAGTCGTAAGATGATGATGCATCTGAAACGTCAATAGATAATTTTTGACTGATTTAATAGACCAGCACAAAGGCTGTGCTGGTGCTCTTAATCTCTTAATTGAGCTTAAATAGTCTGAAACCGAACCTCATGTTCACACAAGGGTTTACTGCATTTAGAGTGGTTTCAAGACCACTATTCTCAAAGAGACACGACTCCTGGGCACAGCCAAGGCCCCAGAGGTGAAGAGTGTGTTGTAAGAGGAAGGATCGCTGGGTTTCTGGGCAGAGCCAGGCATGGGAAGAAAGCAGAGAGTAATTACTGACCAAGCCAAGCGAAAAGCGTGGGTGTTAATTTGTCTCGAGGCAGAACATCTCCCAGGCCAAGGAGAAGGCCAAGGATGTTACCCCCAACAGCACTCGCTTGCTCAGGGGGGAGCGGAATTACTAACATGGGGCTGGACGTCCTGGTGCTGCCTCAACAGGAGCTTCACTACCCAACAAACGTGGCTGGAGGCACCACGGCTACAAAAGCACCACAGGGGCCACCTTTCTCAAAGGCGACAGTGGGAGCTGGGAAGGAGAGGTGCTGCAGGAGGAATGCCCCGTGCTCCTGGAGAGAGGAGCGGGTCCCAGCCTCCCACCCGGCCCTTCCCCAGGAGCCCGAGTCTGGAGATGCAGGAGAGACAATTCTCTCCCTTTTAAGTTTCCTTTCCTGTTTGAGTCCTCCCCATTTCCTGGTGTTTCATAAAGACTGAACTTATCTCAGTTTGCCAGCTCCTCAGTCCTGACCAGCAGGGTACAGACAGAATGGATGGTAGAGGGACAGCAAAGGAAAAGGAATGTTCACATTTCCCAAATCCTGTGCCAAAATCCCAAATCTCCCAAATGCTCCCGGGCTGCACCTTTCCCTGTCTCCAGAGCGGTTAATGCAGCGACTCCACTGAATTCACTGCAGGGGAGGAAAAAAACACAACTGAAAAAAACAACTCTGGGCTGAAGGACGCCTGCAAAAGCAGCATTTCCTCCCTTTTGTCTTGGCTGGGGCTGTTTTCAGCTCCTGATTGTTCAGACTCTTTATTCCTCACTTTCAGACTCTTGTTCGCTTCCAGCTGGGCTGTGTGTGTGCTTCAGAGATCCAGTGGGAAAGGTGGTGCGCGGTGACCCCCAGTCATTAATCAAGCTGCCTAAGCCGGGGCCTTTTCACAGCCAGAGCCTGATTATTGGCTCTGGGGAGCTGCGTAATAAAATGACAAGGGGAGTGAGTCTATTTCCTGCCGCCAAACTGCTGACATTAATTCACACTGGGGGGCTCGGGGAAGGCAGCGGGAGGGGGAGAGGCTGCAGGATCCACGTGTCGTTACCCGGCTCCGTGCGCATGTGTGGGACAGGCGTGTCGCGGCACAGACGTGTTCACGTGTGCATTAACCACCCTATGGAGCACGGTACGGCCGCTCGGAGGAAAATACAGCTCTACAAAATACCAGGCAAAAATCTTGGACCAAAACTAGGATATAGCTCTTGATGCTCCATTACTCCAGAGGTCCAGACCCGGTCTGCAGCTGCTCGCTTTATCTAGGCTGATATTCACACTACTGCATCTAACAAGATCAGGTTTTTTTCCCTTAAAAACAGCAAGAAAACTAGGTCAACACCTATAAAAGTTTACACAACTTTAGCTCAGATTCCCAGACCATAGCCCAACCTAAGAAACCCCCCTCAAAATAACCACCAGCACACCCAGTCTGACTCCAGACCACCGGGCTGTGCGGGGTTTTACCTCTCTCAGCAGTGACCTGTGGCTGCAGAAATCCTTGATTCCAAATACCTGCCGTGCTTCTAGGGACAACAGGAACCCATCCTACCAGTTAGGAAAAAACAAAACAAAGTCCCACGCAACTACCACAAGATCAACACTGGAAGTACTTATAACTGAGATCCTAGAGTCCTCGTGTCTAGGAAAACTGGATGATTGCATCCTGACGTTCCTACTGCCCAGGAACAAACTGGATGCTAAGTACAACTGGTAACAATTTTCTAAAATTGCAGAAATTTCTTGTTCTTTTCTTTTTTTCTTAGTTAATCGTTCTTTTGTCCTGACTCTAGACATTTTGCTAATCAGTTTATATCATATGGGAGCTATCAGCAGAGACAGTCAAGCCTGGGGATATGTAAAACCTTTCCCTTGCCTGAAGAATCCAAGGAGACCTTTGACACTTGCCAACTTCCCTCGCAAGGGAAGGGTGAGAGAACAAAGTCAGAGCCAAAATCTGCAAAGTGGTTTCTTCCTTAGCCTTCAAATATAATCTTAGAACTTTCCTTTGCTGATTCCACGTTTCTATGGGGCAACACCAATCGAGAAACTGTTTTGCCAAGACGACTCCTTTTCATCCCGTTGGCTCTGCTCCTTGCACACAGGCCACCCGTGGTCTGGCCAGGCCATCTGGCCCCTCAGCTTGTCCCTGGATGGCTGAAAAGAGCCAAGTGAGTGAAGTTTGGGATCTATGCTCCCCTCCGGGTCGGGGGCTGGGTGTGAGCGGGCAGCATGGCACAGGAACGGCAGCAAGGACAGAGCCACCTCTGAAGATCTTTGGGAGCAGTGTCCTCCAAGACATCATTATCTCAGACTGCTTCTAGTTGTACTCGTGGAATGCTTTTAGAGCCTGGCTGATCTTTGACAGGATCCTTACAGTCAGTAACAACCTTGCAAAGAAGCAGAAAATACCCTCATGTTTCCCTCAGTGTGACACAGTAGGAAATGGTCCCCAGAAGGTCTGCAGAGGTGTAAATGTGTATGAGGCATTGGGGAATCAGGTCTCAATTCTTTCCTAAAACATCCCATTAAGGATCAGAAATTTAAGTCAAACGTTATCCTTGCCACCAAAGCAAACCCAACCTTCTGGTTTAAGCAGAACCTGAAAGCCCATACTACTCCATCCTCCAAGAACCACTCCACACCCCAAAACAAGAAACAACAACCCATCCCACCACACATGAAAACACACGAGGGGCTGACAGGGGGTACCACAGAAGCCTCTGCTCCACAGTCCAACCCATCTTTTTCCTTTTCTATTGAAATAAAAGGAACATGGAAACTGGGGAAACTGAACAACGTCAATTGAAAGCAACAGACCAGAACCCCACCAGTCTCCACCGGTGGAGCTGAATCACCATTGATGGAGTGGCACCACCCTGAGGCATCCAAGCCCCCGGTGCTCACTGATTATCAGGTAGATTGGTCCTGAGGGAGCGTGTAACAGAGCCCAGGGTTCAATCCCCAGAGCTGCAACTCAACAGCAGCACCAGCAGAGTCCCCAGCCAGTGGTGCCAGCACCAGGCCCCGAGCTGGTACCGAAAACAGGCAGCAAACCAAGGTGTGTGCAGGAAATAGTATCACTAATTCTCACGTGTGCATCTGAGCAAGAAGTGCCTGATAAAAAAAGACCCATTTGCCATTGCAACTATATCAAGCCTTCTACAAAAAGTCACTTTGAGGTCACTGTTTTTGTCCAGTATTTCAATACATTAAATGCAATTACTTCATTGTTGATTTACCTGTCATTAGAGGCATGTGTTTGAACATGATTTATTGAGTGAGTTTTGTGCCAGTTGACTTGCAATAGATTGCACAATATTCAAAAAGGCTCATTTGCTTGGCATTACATTAGAAGCAGGGTGATTGCAACACAAAGCAATGTAAATGAGTTCTGAGAGGCTCCATCATTCATGTTGTCATGTACTGAATCCTATTATTATTTATTACCATAATTGTACTGTGTTTCCTGGGGCGATAAATTAGGACTGATGGGTCCCGCTGACAGCCAAGGACTGGACTCGCTCTATATAATTTAATAGGGATACTGTTGGATCTCTGCTTGGAGGAGACTTAGGGAGGAATTTAGTAACTAAGCAAAATCTTTTCTTAAAAAAATTAAAAATAAAATAAAAGCATGGAGGTTTTTTTTTTTTTCCTCCCCCTTCTCCCTTGGCAGCAATTTAAGTCTTGATAAAAGCTGCAAAGGAAATGGGAGCACTCTGTCTTTCATAATAGGATTGTTAAAAAAATCACTGCCCTGTGTCACAATCTGTTTTATGCTCCCTGCTGACAGGCAGCCTCACGGCTGGGAACAGAGGGACAGAAGACGACTTAAAGGAATAGCAGTGACAGCTTCTGACCTGTGGCACAGCAGCTCCAACCCAACCCACAACTGCAAGTAAAAGTTGCTCCTGGCTCGATGGCAGTGGGTAACGAGTGTGGTTATTCCTTCAGCTCACACACAAGCACTCACAACATGTCATCAGACCAGCCTTTCCTGCAGTCTCACAGGAGAGGCTGTGACCAGCCTGGAGATGGCACTTCTCACCAAGGTCTCTTCCACAGCCCAGTGTGGCCTCAGAACCCACCACCTCTGCTGGGCACACCCCGACCCTGCCTCCCAGGGGCTTCCAGGCAGCCCGAGGTACCCACTTCATCGGGGAGTTTCCAGATGTCAGATCCTGGGGATGTTTTAGGTGTAAGTTTGATAACAACCTCCCGGCAGAACACCTCTTCCCATGCAGGACTCAAACAGCCCCAAACACCCTTCCAGGGAGCAAACACAGCACAGAGGTGGCACCACAACCTCAAGCAGATTTTGCAGTCACTACCTGTTGAAACCCAGTCGTTTGCTCCTCCCAACTTCAGATGCTTCAGGGTGCAAAACACACGGAGGAGTCACAAAACTTAGCTCTAAATTATAATTCAACCAGCAAAAGCTTTCTGAGCGGGACAACACAGTGCCAACAGCAGGACAGGGCCAGTCTGGGTTCTCTGCTGGGAGCTGTAGGACTGCCCTATTCTCAGCCCAGCTGGGACACACCTTCCTATGTTATTTAAATGAAAACCCAAACTCTCTATCTAAAACCGCTGATGAATGAAAACTGTGACTTTTCCCTCTTCTATTTGAGCTTGGAATCAGAAAATAACAGTAAAACCAAGACAAGGGGCTTTTCCCCATCCCAGAGGCCTGATTTCAAAGCACGTAGGACACGCAGTCATGGCAAGATTTTCTCTTGGTAGATCAGAGACAGGGCCCTTCAAACAGCTTTTGCTTCAGAGCAATCCCACACTGCTGTGGAACTCCAGCCTTTGTGGTCATTTCTTCAGTGCGTAATGAGTGAGAACTTTGGGAACTCACTGGTTGTGCAGCAGGTTCCTCATTCTTCTCTCTCACACCTGATGTGACAGGAGAGAGTCCTCAGTTCTCTGTTAGCTGGGAACTTTTCCTGTAGCACGGGGCTACAGGTTCTTTGGATTTTTGATACCATCTATTTTGTGACTGCGTTAATGTGAAGAGTTAACCCACAAAGTGGCTTTAACCACATTAAAGCCCTGAGTTATTCTTTGTTCTTAAAGTTGAGAAACATTAAAGTTTGGAGCAGAGGACTTCTGGCCTTGAGCTGGGGCTTTGAGCATCACTTCTGGGAACGGATCAAACCTCTCTGTGCCACGGTCATTCCCCACCTCCAGCAATGCTCACCTGCCCTGCAGGACTGGGATTGATACTCATTAGCCAAATTAGGAAGCTACTGAGGACAAGACGACAAAAGTGCTGTATTAATATTGCTATTGTTTTTAATGAATCCATCCTTGCTTAAACCAAAGAGAATTAACTGCCTAAGCCATCGCAGTGGTGTTCTACCCCCCCGGCTGCTGCAGATACAGAGACAGCAGGAGCAGATGAGCCATGAGAAAGAAGCAAGACCTGGCACATCCCAAACAACAACCATGAGAAGAGCTGTAAGAGTGATGGCTGCAAGGCAAGATAAAGGATCCTACAAGGAGAACAGGGAAAATGGGGAAAACACGTCTCAGGTTCTGGTATCCAGATTAAGATTCAACAACAAAATTTTTCTTTCCATGCCTTTAAACACCACCAATGCTCTATCCTTCTATTAGACTTCTTCTAAAGAGACTTGGAGCTGCAGAACCTCAGAACTGTTGGACTAGAACAGGTTAATGGTCCCTACAGTCTTATATGTTGTATTTGTGAGCAACCAAGTGTCCATAAATCCTCCTAGTGGACGATTTTATAGAATAATCAACACATCAGGGATATTTCCTTCTAACCCTCTCTGAGTTAGTGACTGGCTTATGCCCCGAGGCGTGAGAGCTTATTGACTGGATCCATCTCCTGTTCAAGTCAATAGATATCTGTCAATTCAGGTCAATTCAAATGAGATTTTATTGACAGAAGCAGCTACACAAAACGTTGCCAAAGTGTGAGAAAACGACAGCACACCCCTACCTTCCTTGAGCCATCTGTCAGAGATAGACACAACCCGCACTGCTTTTACAGAGAGACTTAACTCCCAGCTCCAGCGGATAGAAATTGTCCTTGATTTAGCTTCATTGACTTAATCGAGCTGAGCTGGGCTCGGCAGAAACAATATCCATCCTGTTTCTCTGTGGACACCAGCACAAGTAGCACGAGTGCATTAAAAGGCCGAGGTTGTAAACCCATCATTACGTTAGAAATAGGGCCACACAGATGTCCTTCTGCCAAAGAGCACCCGGCAGTGCCCACAGCACAGGACACCACTGCCAAGCCCACCCCCGCAGCGTTGGACACACAGCGTCCCCGTTTCCCCCCCGCTGACGGCTGCTCCAGCTCATGTTCTCCCTACCCCACACAGACACACGAAACTTGTCACTCAGACATCAAAGGCGCTTTTCGCTCACCCTTTCTCAGCGGTGACACATTTTTGGCCAAGCACATCACATTAATAGAACTTGCTGTCAAACAAGAAGGCTTTCAAACAATGGAAGGATTGTAGACTGAGCGGCACGGCTGATGGGCAGATCACCAGGTAATGTGATGCAAGAGCTATAAAATATCTCAAAGACACGAGCGAAAAAACACAGAGCCTAGTTTTGAAGAGAGACTTGTGGTTTGTAGAGATTTTTTTTTCAGTATAAGTGCTGGAACAGACCCTGGCATCGGACTTGGTTGGGTTTCCAAACCCAGCTTTAGCTCAACACGCACATTTCCTTAAGCTGCAACGTTTCCGTGTCTCCTCTGGTGCCTCCCTCCCTCGCACATTCTCCCCATCCTTCATTTCACTACTTGAGACAAATTATGGGCCAAGATCAGCTGGCCTCGTAGAATCAGGGAAAGTATTTAAGACATGTTGAACTGTGACCCGTGCAGAAACAGCCTGCTGCTCACCAGTGCTTCTCACCATAAACCAAAATAAGGCTCTGCTGTGCCTGACCCCGCTCACGCTGGGGCTGAGCCCCAGGAGGAGCAACGGGGACAGGTTCTGTGAGAACCACCACTTTGCACCAGAGACAGGGAGAGTGAGGGGCACACACCTGAACCACCCCCCCTGGGGATGTGCCCCCCAGACCTTTCCCAGCAGATGCCTCTCGGTGATGATTAATGAGCACTTGGGGTTGGAGCTTAGTAATTGTGACAATTCTTTGGTATAGATCACTGGGCAGCTAACAAATATCAAGAAATTGTATAAGGAAAGGGGAGAAGGAGGAAGAAAATCATGCAGGAGACTGTAACCCCAACTCAATCTGCCAACTAGCCGGGAAGTGACCCCAAAGCCACCCGGGGGGCACGGGAGAGCCCTGCACCGCTCGGTTCGTGTTCCAGTAAAGGCGATGGGGACGGGTCAGAGCAACTGGAACCACCTCTGGCTTCAGCCGAGCAGGCCACTGACCAGCCATCAGCGAGGACGGATTTTTGGCCCTCGGTGACCTGGCCTGGATTTAAATGGGTGACCCAGCCATCAGCAGCAGCACACCCCATTAGCCACCTCTCCTGGAGGGACGGTTTGTGCAGCTTTGGGGGGCTCTCATCATCCCCACATCCTTCCCCACACCTCCAGGAATATTACTGTGATACAAAGTATGAGTGACTGGAGAGATGAAGATATTAAGCATGTGTCTCTGTCAGTTATGGCCATTATCATTAGCAGACTAGCTACTATTCCCTATATATTCCTTTTAGAACCGTTTACAGCTGAAACATTTTTAATGGCTCGATGAATATGAATGCAACATTTATAACCATTTACACATATGAGACTTTGGGGCACATCCATCTCTCATTGCAGGCACGTAACCTCCCATTACCGCCCTGTCACGCTGGAGAGAGAGTGGGGAGACGAGGACCCCACTCTGTGCTGAAAGATGAGGACGTTATTTCTGCCTGTTTTGTGCAACACATGTTCAGAAATCTCCCTTATTGTCATCACAGACTTCTCTCCCCAGTCACGCACTTATTTAGACTCTTCAGACTTTCATTAACAATGGAAAAATGCAGGCCGTTACATCTGTTAGCAGACATAATTTTAGACAAATACAACTTCTTATCAAATAAGCCTGCAATAAATGTTTCATGAACAGAACCCTTCAATAGAACTCCCAACACTAATTTAATGAGAAGTATCAAATGAATTTTTTTTTTTTATTCTGATATCTCCCCTGAGACAAATGATACTTTGCAGGCCTATTTTTAACAAATGAATTATTGACTTAAACTGGCACAATTAATCACAATATAATGGGATCAGGGGATGTTAGAGGCTCATTCAGCACGGCAGATGATGAGTACTGACTCTTCCAAGAAATGAGGCTCTTTAATCACTCCCAGATTAACAGCTACATGCTTTCAAATTTCAATCACAGGGAACTGGCAGTGTGGAATGAAAAGGGCCCACTCCAGCGAGGAGGAAGAAAGCAGGAGGATTTCTTACCCCATGAGAGCCCCAGTGCCTGTTGTCTCAGACACAGACCCCCAACTTCCCCTGGGAAACACAGGCTCTGGATCATGCTGCTCATCCAGGAGTTCCTCCCTCCAGTCTTTACCAGGTGAGAATTTGGTTTCAAGTGATGCTCACAAGGCATCAACACCTGCCCTTAGGGGAAAATCTTCAGGATGTAATAGAAAAAGGCTCTTAACGAGCCCTCTCTCGATTAGGATAACTGTTCTCTAGAGTTTTTGCCCCTTCCTGCACAAGGTGCCACTACACTACTACACTGCATGCTGCTTAGAGGAAAGGTGGTGGAGTTGTTTTTTTTTCTGATTTACTTTGGTCAGCTCCACAGGCTTATACTGACATTTCTATGAAACTTCTATGAAATTTCCAGAAATTTCCTCACAGCAGGGACTTGATGCAATGGTCTTGCCATGATTGGGACTGGAGATTCTTACAGCTCCCCAGAAAACATTTGACCCAATTGAAGAGTAAAGCAGAAGCTTTTGTGACCAATGATAACAAACTGATAAGCATACGGATTAACTATTAAAGCCAGAAATGGTAAAGGAAATGAAACAAAAATTAACATCAAGGCAAACGGAACGTGAGCTGAAACTAGAGGGAAAGTCAGATGCTGTCCCCGCTTCCCTTTGCTGGTCTGGAGTTCAGGGCTCTGTCTTTTCTCAGCAGTGACATCCCAGACACCTCCACAGAGCTTTCTCCTCCAGCCTGTGCTGCTCGAGGTGCCTGCCATACACTCCAACCTCGCAGGGAAAAGCTCTCAATTTGACAGGAAACTCGGCAAGTAAATCAGGGTAAACAGATTCCCAGCAGCTGAGCTTCAAAACCAAAACGCATGTTTGTAATTTGCACTTATAAACAATCCTAAAAATTAGCTCTTTTCGAACTTGAGGAAAGGAAGCAATTTCCAAGGTGGATCACGTGCATCATCTGGCCTCACATCCTGCCTCCGACAGCGACCTGCATCAAATGCCTCAGCAGAAGAACTCAAGCAGCTTCACAGCAGGACGTTGAGGAAACAAAAGGAACTCCACAAACACCATCACACAACCCACATGGCCTTCTCCTCCTCACCACTCCGCTCATAAACAAACGCAAGCCCTCAAACACATGTTTTACTACTCTTTCAATACCTGTTTGATTACTGTTTACTATTATACCGCTATGTATTAACATTATTTAGATAAACATACGGTCTCCCTTTGATGCCTGTGCAGAAAAATAAACAAACAAACTTCCTGGCTAAGGGTTGAGGACGGAAATAATTGGTCTCCTCCAAAATCCTTGTCCAGGAGGTGAATTTCATTGACACTGAAGCCGATGCCAATATTTGTGCTAAGGGCTATCAGAAAGAAAGTCTGATTATTTCCAGGTTGGGATTCTGTGTTGGAGCTGATCGCAGGAGGAAATGATGGAGATGGTTTCCCCTCCGTGCAGGAGCCTTTTGCTCCCTCTGTACCAAAAGGTATTTCCCAAGAGTGTTATGATATTCCACGGTCGCTTCCCAAGAAAATCTCCTGGTAACTTTTCCCTACTTGATGTACAATATGAGACTTTCAAACGAGCCAGAACAGGACCTGGTAACACTAACAGCACAATACATTTGAAATTGCCAATATGGTAGAAATTAATGCTTTTCTCTTGCCTCAACTTTGGGTTCTACCTGAGTGTGTAACAGTCTCCAGCCCTCTGTACCAAAAGGTATTTCCCAAGAGTGTTATGATATTCCACGGTCGCTTCCCAAGAAAATCTCCTGGTAACTTTTCCCTACTTGATGTACAATATGAGACTTTCAAACGAGCCAGAACAGGACCTGGTAACACTAACAGCACAATACATTTGAAATTGCCAATATGGTAGAAATTAATGCTTTTCTCTTGCCTCAACTTTGGGTTCTACTTCAGTGTGTAACAGTCTCCAGCAGGATTTCACTGCAGGAGAAGCATCCAGGTTATTTTCCTGATATATAATCACCTCCAAATATTTCAACAGGGAGAGGTGACAGTTCTCTGTCCCCTTCAGCCCTGATCCTTGTTGAAGCTGACAGAGAGCTCCTCAGACCGGGTGTGCTGTACTCACCACGTGGCTTTCCCAACTGCACGTCCTCACGCAGGGAGGAAGCACCACGGCTCCCATTAGCCCTAAATACACACAGAAAGGGGGAACAGCTATTTGCAGCGGGGAAGAGACGGGGAAAGGTGGCAGATGTACTGGGCTGTGCCAGGCTTTTTCAACACGTCTCATTGTCTGCAAGGCAGAGCTCAGGAAGGGGAAACGGCAAGTGAAACCTGTTCGTGCTTAAACACATCGAAGCCTCCTCAGAACCAGGGCTGTGCTCAGAAATGGGGGCCAGCTCCCGCGTCTCTAGTGGAGGTCTGGTAGCCAAAAAACATTCCCTTCTTTATTTTAATTTATAGGCCTGTCAGAGGGTTCCAATTGATTGGGAAGAGGTCTTGTTTTTACCTATGGTGGGAGGAAATCAAGTGATGTTAGCAGCAACGCTGGGCACATTATCATCTGCTGGTTCCATTTAACAACTTCTCACAACATATGCAGTTTACATTACGGTATCCTGCACATGTAGTCTTTGGCTGAAAATATCCTCCAGAGCTCTGAATTTATGGTCATGCAAATACTCAGAGAGGCAAGAAACAGGCATGCCAAAGAATGAAAAAGGAAAGCCTTCTTTGTTTCAGCTTCTAGGTCGTGTTAACTCCAACTCTGCCACGCTGCAGCGCAACAGGGGATGCTGGTGTTTCAGCCACATCTTTTCTACAGCAATTCCTCAAATACCATCATCTTGCACAGACGCACTTGGCTTCCAGGGGCAGCTGGAGCCTCCGAGGAGAGCTCAGCTCCCAGCCAAGCTCTCCTTCCCTCTCCCCACAGGCCTCGCTCTGCCGTTATTCCCACCAGTTCTGCATCCTTGGGGAATCTCCGAGCCCCAGCACAGACTATTTTTTTTTCCTGCTATTTTTTTTTCCTGACATAAAAGTTCAGTGTGACATAAAAAGAGGATTGAACAGCCCCTTTGTCCATCCTTTGAGCATCACTACCTCTGCTCTCCAGCACAGACCCAATAACCTGCCCTGGTGTCATGCAATACCATCAGAGACACCAGGCTCCATCCCAACTACACACATGGTGAGGATCCTGAGCTTATTAGCCCTTCTTGCCCAGTTAATTAGCTTGGGCACAATTACGCTGATTCTGGAGCTGTGGCCTCAATAGTACTTTGGTGTCTTTGCACAGCGCTGGCCAGTGGCTGTAATTTTTGTCATAGTGGATTTGCAGGTTTAATGAAAGAAAAGAAAAACAAAAAGACGTTGTTCAAAGACCTCCATTTCACTTTAGGGCACAAACAATATACACACAACCAGTGCAGCAATCTGTCACCTGTCAGCTGTTGGCAAAAGCTTTGTGGGAAATTAATTTTCAAGTGCAATTTCAGTAGCCCGTTGATCTAACGCCGTGGAACAGTGGGAACGGATCAAACGGGAAGGGGACCTCTACGTTTCCTTACTGGGTGCTTTTCACAGCAAAGACGCAGCCCACTACAAAGTAAAAACATATCTAAGAAGTTTTCCCTTCTTTGGACCTTTCTCCTGTGCCGGGCTGGACTGCCAGCTCGTGTAAATGAATACAGTGCCACGGACACAGGAGTGAGCTCACTTTATACCCAAAGGTAACGTGACCCTCTGTTCCGAGGAGCGGCCACTCGGACCAGCAGGGTCACAGCAGCAAAAAGCCACCAGGATTAAGTTACTGGGATTACCATAAAAATGACAGCATGTGTCACCCATGGCCAGAGAGCATTTTTCTCTCCAAGTCCAGGGAACCATCCCCAGCGAGTGGTGGCAGCGAAGCCCTGAGCTCAGCCGTGCTCCTCGTGGTACTACAGAATAACAGTAAATACAGCTATTTCCAGCCCTGACCTCTGCCGAACCCACACCATAAATTAGACCATCCCTTTTGGCCACACGTACGTTAACTACAGCCCAGTTTGGTCACAACCACTGTACAGTTCTATTTTTTGATAGATTTAATTACTCCTAATTTATATCAGGCAGGGCCGCACTTCCTATGCGCAGTACTTACCACTGGCACTTTAATGTCATGCTTAATACACATTTTTAGAGCTCCGGTCATTAACTACACAATAGATTCAAGCTCTGGATTTACTGTAGGGGTTTGGGAGGATGCTGCAGCCGCCCCCCCAGCGCTGCCACACACACAACGTCAGCTCTGTCCGTGGGACAAACAGCCCATTGCTCAGTTCTGGCATCTCGGGGCACCTCCAGGTGTGACACGGGGTTTATTTTTAAAGAGAGATTCTCAGGCTCAGAGGCCTGCAAGCTTTCAGCCAGTATAAATCAGCGTGCTAACAAACAAAAGCAAGTTTATGCTTCTTGGGACTGTTTATTATTGCGGCAGTTCAGAAATGAAATCTTGGATTTGTGAGAAAAATATGGTTGGAGTTGCTCCTGCATGAATAGAAATGACCCACATTCCTACTTTCCTCTTAATTTTTTAATAAGCTGATTCATTCACTGCATGATATCACTATGTGTTCGTATCCTTATCAAAAACATTAATAAAATATTCACTTGTATTTGTTTACTGAAAATGCCTTTTATGAAGATGAAATATTTCTAAAATCTGCTCATTTATGTTTTTTACTGAGCAATATATTAAAAAAAACCAAAACATAATTTGTGTTGGTGAAGCCTAAAGAATTTTGACAGCAGCAACAACTTGTTTTGCTGAAGCTGTTTTTGAGTGGAGAAAAGCAATTCTTTCAAATTCCACAGTTTATTTTTAAAAAAAACAAACCCAACCTGCTTCTGCGTTTGCTCATAGCTGAGCACTGTGTGTCCTTGATGCCACCCGAGGCATCTGAGCACCACAGAAACCTAAATACAGACCAACACACTAAACGGTGACTGCCGGGTTTCTGGCCCGTCATCCTAAAACGGCCATTTAGGACAAATTCCTTGAAACTCATGAATACAATTCTTTTCCTTTCAAAGGTCTTGTCTACAGGGTACACTGAGGAAAGTGGAGACAAATGAAGCTAAGGCATGACGTTAATGTCCCTACACCACAGCTCTGGGTTTAGATGAAGCTGCAGCAGATGACAGACATCATTTTGAAGCGGAGCAGCCACCCGGGGTTTAACAGCCCCAAACCTCTCTATCTGGTACAATTAGTTACTCCTCGTGCTCCCCGAACAGCCAGCCCCCCCAAGCACACTCAGGAGCTGGGGGGTTCCATGGGTTGTTTCTTTACATCCCACTTCACCCGAGATGCCCCGGATGGTGCCTGTGGGACCCCAATGTCCCATTCCTGCTGGGGCAGGACCTGGGTGGGTTCCTCTGTTCCAGTGACACAGGGACCATGAGGGATGGTGCTACAGGTGGGACTGGAATGAGGTACAACTGCTCCTTTTCTGGGCTTTCTACAAAGCACAGCTGTTCCATCAGGCTCCTCTCTGATAGCAGTAAGTAGGACAGGGAAAGTTTTGCTACAGAAACTACAATTACTCACGGTGTGTGTTATTCATCTTTTGATTATTTATGAGAACATAATAACAACAGAACAACTGAGCAAACAAAGCCCCCCTTCCCCTACTCCTTCTCCTCCAAACAAACCAGCGTAAGCATCGGGCTGTGCTTATGAGCTGGCTTTTACAAACATACAACCACCACCTAAAAACCTGGGGAAAAAATCACACCTTTTCTGATTGGCAGGTGCCACAGAGATCAATAAGGGCAAAGAAAACAATTTGAAATCACTGTTCAAGTTGCTGTTACACAATTTTGGCAAACAAAGGGAAGTCTCCACCATCAGTGGTGAGTGACAGGGCATTGTCCCCCGTTAATCAATACCAGCCACACGTGCCCTGTCCCTCCAGGGAACCTGCGTGAGACCAGAGGGGGCTGCAGCTGGGAAGAGACCAGGGAGGGATCAGGCACAGGGGACTCGAATTCATCTCCAGGCAGGTGTTAAGTGAATTCCTCCAAAAGGACAAGATTCATTCTTTTGCCGGCTTTGGGATGAATTAGCATGAATTCATAATCCATAAATCCTGGTGGCAGCAGAACAGCATCCCTCCTGTTGTTATTTATTTTGAGATTTTCACTGGGGCAATAGCTTTACGTTTGACATTTATATAGGTCACAGTGAGCTAATAGCCATCTGCCATCTGGGGACTTTTATAATGAACATTGCAGAAGACTATGAAACAATCTCTGGCATTTCCGATTTGAACATAAGCTGAAATAGGGTTGATCTTTACAATATGCTCTGCTGTCTCTCCTCAGGTTTGCATTAGTCATTTGCCTGGCCTTGCTACACACACACACACGCTTGCACATATGGGACGTGGTGGGCTTCAGCATTTAATACTAGCAGTTAATCACCACACACATGGAGAAAACCCAATACCTCGCACAGCTATAAAAGGACACCCCTCACCTGAAAATTCTTAACATATTTCAGAAATATTAATGACTCCCCAGCTCTCCCTCCCCGCAGCACGGGCACAGGAGACTCAGCTACAGCGCTGGCTTCGCTGTGGTACAGAGATGTGAAATCACTCCTGCAAGGTCACAGAGTTCCCTACCACAACCCCATTAGCTTCGCCCATCCAAAAATACATACCAGGCTGAACAGTGAAGAGTAGGAACGTGCAGAGTCCCCAGGAAACCCACCACAGGAGCTGAGGTATAGCAGACAACTCCACTCCATCTTGTCCCTGTGTCAGAGGGGCTGCCCCTCCCAACCCTGGCTATTTCCCAGGCACCTGAGGCAATTAGCCAAGGGCTCCCAGGATTGAAATCACCTGAGCCACCTCGGCAGGGGCAGGTGGGTCACGACCTCCCCTCAACAAGCAGCAGAGACCTGCAGTGAAAACCCCCTGCGAGGGACTTTTAGTGCCATGAAATATCCATAGTGTCACCTCTTGACCACCTCTATCTCCAGGATGGCCCATTGCCCACAGCAGGGAGCTGGTCCTACCCCACTCCTGTCCCCAGCTGACCACAGAGTGTCCATGGCATGACCTGAGCTCCCTGAAGGGCAGGAGCCACTGCCACCTCCCTCCTACTCACTGGGACCACATCTATTTCCCAGCACCTGGGCGCACTGTGCTACTATCATTAGCTCTTGCAGATAGGGAATTGGTAGAGGAAAAGATTAAATGACTTGCTGAATTGTAGAAGTCACCTACAAGAGTTGTGAGTGAACCCAGGTGTCCTGAATTTCAGGTCAGCACTTTGACTGCAACAGCCCCTTCTCCCAGTACCTACATGCTGTTTATTTTACGACACAAATGTGTGAAAGGACTGAATGTGCTCAGACGGATGAGAATATCCCATCTCAATTAGTCACTCTCCAAAAAGCCTCCTAGGGGGCCAGGCCTCCTTAATGCTGCATGTTCCTCCTGAGTTCCCCAAGCCTCAGCAGGCCTCGGGGTAATAAATTACATTTGTCTCTGCCTTAGCAGCAGCAGCAGCCTGGCCGAATCCTCCTTTCCATGACTCAACTCATGATGAAATGCCTATTTCCTGGTGCTGAGATCTGTGAAAATTGGTCTTTTCAGCCTTCCTCCTGAGGGACGTGCCTCAGCGAAGCGGCTGGGGGCATCTTTGATCAGATGTGCTTTTCCCCCTTCCCTTTGCCCCCCGATACAGACGCCTGGTCCTGGGGTGTCACTTATTTGTATTATGTCTTTCAAGGACGACACACAGAGCGCGTTTGAAATCCAATCCCCTCTCGTGGGGCCGTGGGGCCGGGAAGCCGGGGAGATGCCTGAATGCTGGCCAGGTTTTGACCTGGTCCTACACAGACTCAGGTTACACAAAACGCTGGGCTGGCTCTGATAAGCATAAATCTTCTGGGCTGTACTTTTGCAAAGTTCAGCAGGTGACAGCTTAAATAACTCAATGCTCAGCTGCTGCCTGCTAATGCTGACACCCGGGAGGGCACAACAGTCTGGAGGGTGGCCTGGGAAGTCCACCTTCCCCAGTCCCACCATCACTGTCCCAGTTGTCCATTCCCAACGGCGAGCTCTGGCTCTCTATCCGGGCACCGTGGGCAGCCTTGGAGTGGCACAACACCCTGTTGTGGGCTGTGAGACCACCGTGACTGCCCAAAGCCCTGCAGCCCCTCCTCATCAGCTTCAGCATCAGCTGAGTCATCATTTGGCTCAGACTGATGAGTTACCTGCACTTCTGCTGCTGCACACAGGAATTCTGATGGGGTTACTTGCACTGCTGCTGCTGCAAACAGGCGTAGCTTTGCCTGTGCCACCAGCTCCCCTGCACAGACAGAGCTTGGGGCAGGCTCTGGTCCACGAGAGCAGTTTCATTACAATGGGAGGCATAAAAAGATTAATTCTGTAACAGCCTTATCTCTACCTCTTCCACCACACGCGTGCTCCCTTCCCCGCGACACGGGATGTGCAGCGATACACGGCTGAGGCCGTGCTGTTAAACAGAGCTCATTCTCCTCAGCCCCACTGGCACCACACAGCCCAGCTCAGCCCAAGGACTGCTCCTGGTATTGTTATTAATGTCCGTGTCATAACCACTTCCATAGGATTTTCATTACAGCCAGGGATCACAGTGCAGAAGGTGCCAGGAGCTCAGCCCAGGCTGGTTCTCCCCCAGTGGGATGTAAGACCCAGCTCTCTCTTTGAAGAATTACAAAGAGCAGGAGAGAGAGAGTGAAGTTTCGCATTATTTCAGTTAAGGGGGGGATCCTCAAAGCGTACAGAAGAGAAATGAAAGCGAAGGAGTCATTCCTATTGCTGGGAACACACCTTTGCACCAGCTACATCAGGTAAATTCACTTTTGCTTTGCTGCTCAGCGTTTTCCCACATTCCTGTCCTGCTCCGTGTCCCTCCATTCAGCGCCTGCGCCCCGTCCCGCGGGCTCTGGGGACCTGCCCTGTCCCCTCTCCGTGCTCTGCTCCAGCACCGACTCCTGCCACCTGATGTCAATCACAGCCAGTTTAATGTGCTAACTTTCTAAATCCACACTGGTGCTTACTTAACAATACGCTGCTTTGATCAGTGTAATACAAGCAAAACTAACAAAACTGAGCCCCTTCCCTCCCCTCTCCCCCAGCAAACCTCACCAGGCCTCAGGCTTGTAAAACCAAAGCAATTGCAAACTTTAATTTTATTTCCTTTATTTTCGGGCTGTTAGCTGCTGGTTCTGATTAGGGACATTCTGAGCAGGAATAAAGCTATTTTAAATAAAAACCATCTTGAGCTTTGGGGGGAAAATAGCACAACCTTATCAATTGAGAAGAAATGTCTTTTCAGCCATTGTAGTGGACAAGGCTGCATTAAACGAGGTATCTTGGGAAGGAACCTTTCTTGTTAGTCACTCTGCTTTCATGGTTTAGAGATCAGAGGACATCATTTGTGGGTAAAGCGAATGGATTCGAGAGGACAAGGGCTCCCAGCATTTTCAGGAAATGTAGTTTCAAGAGCACATTCAGAATAACTTCTTACCTACCTCTGAGCCCCACAACGCCAAAATCAGATTTCACTTGGACTTTATTTGGGTAAATATGAAGTCTCTCGCTTGATTCCAACAGAGTGCAACAGCTCCCCGACCAACGTGAACAGACCTCACTAGAACAGTGTCACTGGCACACAAGGTGCCCAGACGCTGGGCAGAGGAAATGCGTGCGGCAAACACACGGCTTCGTGGCACCACACAGGATTCACTCACACCAACCATTTAATCTTATTCAATTTGGGCATGAAAACTGCCAACCCCAGCATCCTGACTGCACTCTCCCCTTCAAAGCAGGTCCTGCCTACTCTGGTGACTCTGGGTAGCACAACCTTATCTTTATTTTCATCTGCCTGTCATTCCTGATTTTTACCTCTTTGGATATGTGCGCTCTCCTCCTCCCCCCCCAGATCCTATGACCTCGAGGTCCTTCACCATTCAGTGCCAAAATCATGTCAGAGCTGAGCTGCTGCTGCTCCTCAGGAAGGAGTTACTGGGACCTTTCACAGGTCAGGGTTCAGATTAAGTTAGAGGCCGGGAGATAAAAGCAGGAGCAGGCTCTCGCAGAAGAGTT
Organism: Calidris pugnax; assembly: GCF_001431845.1. Lineage (NCBI taxonomy): Eukaryota > Metazoa > Chordata > Aves > Charadriiformes > Scolopacidae > Calidris > Calidris pugnax. The sequence continues at coordinate 1,361,311 of NW_015091123.1, read as the reverse complement.
CACGGACGGCTGCCGTACCGCAGTACAAGTGGCTTGACTTAAAGTGTGCTGAAGCCAGCAGAAAGTGGTTTGAATGCACCAAAATGCCTGACGTGGTTTTATTTTTATTCATTATTTTTACCCTGGTTGAAGACAGAGAATGAAATGGCTGTATTAGGGCTAAGACTAAATGCTCAGTGATGAGACTTTATATATACCTTCAGGCGTGATTTTTAAGACCGAAAAGACTGATTGCAGTAAGAAGTTCTTGAAACAGATTTAGGGTGAAGAGTACGCTTACCCCAGAATGGGAATTGATCCCTTTTAACTGACAAGCTCTGTCCTCATAATAGCTATTATTGTATTATTACTCAAGTGGGAAGAAGCTCTTCCCCAGACCAGGGCTCTGCAGCACGAACACCTCATCGTGGCAGAAGAAAAGGCTGTTTCCCCAAAGGGCTGGGAATCCACCCGTGGTTCCGAGACCCGCTGCTCGCCACGGCCTTACCCACCAAAGTCTTTTTCTCATTCGAAGTTTTGCGGTATAACATGGTTTCATTAAGCAGATGAGAGACAGATAATGGGACATCTTCAAGACAGGGGTGTTTCCCAAGTGCTTAGGAGTTTGCTGCACAACCCTGATGTCACCACGAGAACTCTGGCAGACAGCAGAGGACTCTGAACCAAACCCTTCCCTTTCCCTACGCCACGCTCCTCTTGTCATTAATATTTCCACCAGTCACTCTGTGGTAGGTACAGGCGGCCTGGCAACACCTTCAGGGAAGCTTTGTGGGACGGAAAGACACCACCCCACTGAGTGTTAGTCCTCCTGGACCAGACCCTCATTACACCAAGTGCTGACCAAGCGCTGGGACACCCCGGTGCGCTGAGCAGAAGGTGCAGCAGAGCAGTGCACTCGCACGCACTTCAAAATGCTGATTTATTTTCCCAATATGTGAGTTCATTTTATGATATCAGCATTTTGTAGCTGAAAAGCTCTGGGTTTCTTTCCAGTCTAGGGAAGGTCAGCACGCTCTGCAGCGCCTGTGGGTTCCTCCCGTTGGCACGCCACGCCAGGGCCCCAGATCGCCACAGGCAGGGGCCTTCAGCGAAGACCTGGCCCCTTTCCAGCGCTTCCAGGTGGCCAACCCCAAAAGTGAAGGCATCTCGAGACAGATCGTGTTGAAATTCTTTCAGTAGGACTGGCAAATCCCCTCTAAACCTGCCTTTGGGTTGGCCGTGGTGCAGACGTGGGGAGGCTGTGAGAGGGGCCGAGGGCCCCGCGTTGCCACGAGGGCCATTGTACCTCCGCTGGCAGTTGCCGCATTACTATGACAGCTGCAGCCCCCGATGAGTGAATAACCTAATCGAGCCATTAAAAGAAACAGAAGCCCTCTGCCCTGTTTGATTTCTCTCTATAATGATGTAAAGTGCACTTTAATGGAGTCAAAGTGGTCCTGGGCCATTCTTGTTAAGGCCGTTTGATGCAGTGCTATTGAGTCCCGCTGCTGGCGTTCATTACCTCCCCTCAGCTCCCTCCCCTGCCGCATTGTACTTCCCACTTCCCAGCACAGTTTCTCTGCTGCTACAGCCCCTTGCCTGCATTTTGTCTACATAAATTAGACCTTGTGCAGCATATTGGCCTGTCAGGGGACTAGGAAGAAACTGTATATTGTTTCTGGCATTCCCGGGCCCTTCTGCCCCTGACATCTGCTGTGTTTGTGACAGGGAATACATTCCTGACTCATTATCCGGGCAAGCGGAATCCCTCCCTGACAGCACCATTAATCAGAATCAAGCAGTCCGGCAAATAAAAAAAAAAAAAAAAAAAAGGGAGAGAGAAGAAGAAGAAAAAGAAAGCAAGCAAAGAAAAGAGACAGTTTCTAACTTTCACTTTTGTGTCATTCCAGTGTCTGGACAAGTAGCAATCTATCTTTCTGAGCGACAGCTCTGATGGATGGCATTATTTATGCTTTTGTGTATTAAAAGACAGTTCTGGCACTGGCTTGTCACTCTACCAGAGATTTGAAAAAACTTGAAATTTAATTTGAAGGAAAAGAGGGCAAAGATCACAGGATTCTGGCTAGGGAGTGTTGCCTGGGAGGGACAGAGATTGCAGTGGGAGGGAGCAACTGGGAGAGGTGCAGAAATGATGCATAAATAAGTAATTGCCCCTACAGGTATAGAGATTTCTATTTTTCACTGTCTATCTGTATTAGTATCTTCCTGGGCTGGAGAGGTCTGTTTGTTGACACAAATAGGTTTGATGTTCCTTGGAGGGATGCATCATTTTAGGGCGAGACAGGCATATGCTTAATTTTCTGTACATAATTTGTGTGCATTTGTGTACACAAACATTATTATATATGCACATATATATGTGACTAAATGTGTGGATATAACAGGGTGTCTTTACATGCACAGGTGTATTTACACAAATTAATTTCAAATACAGGCTTTTTGTTCTAGCATACACATCTTCAAGATACAAAACACATATCTAAATATCTACACACACATGAAGACAGTCACATGGACACATCCCAAGATGAACAATATATCCATATTTTTAACTTCTTCCTTTTAAAAAATGTTTACTTACTACACCATTTGTAAGCAAATGTAAGTACAAAGGACAATATTCTTCAAAGTATCTTAATTTGTTTAAAGTTTGGGAGGAAAATTGCATTTCACTTCATCTGGACAGTGAGGTTTGACGGTTAGTCTAGTTTTATGTCTCTTTCTATTTATCCACACACACTATTTGAGTGTTGAATGCAGAAGATTTAGATGCCCACACTTCTATTTGTACCACCTCCTGCCTGCAGAGAAGGCTGGAAATTGCCTGTGAAGTGCCAGGCTGAGGAGCTGTCTCATCCTGACCCCTTTATAAAGTCAGAATTGCCAGGAGTGTAAATCCGTACCTTTGTTTAACTGCCCTGATTTATGTGCTGGCAATCGAACCCATCGGTATTTATACAGCATATACCACACCATCTATAAATACACGGACAAAGTACGTTTGTGGGGGGCATTATACCTAGTGGCACAAGAGGAAACAAGCAGCCCACGTTCACTTCAAGAGCAAACAGGTACATCTTTCTGAAAACTGTTGATTATTTGTATTTATGGCAGCAGTGAATGTGGCTCTACACGTGTCTGTTCCTGCAGCCCTGATGACACGACAAACAGTGAAGACTTACCAGATCTGTAGACCATAGTTAAATTATTAAAGGACATTATATGATTAAGGCATCCCAAATTTAGGTGTCAACATAAATAAAATGCAGGAATCTTACCTGGAAAAACTCAGAAAGTCTGGATCCCCGATGGATGCACATCTCCTTGACACGACAAACAGTGAAGACTTACCAGATCCGAAGACCGTAGTTAAATTATTAAAGGACATCATATGATTAAGGCATCTCAAATTTAGGTGTCAACATAAATAAAATGAAGGAATCTTACCTGGAAAAAATCAGAAAGTCTGGATCACTGATGGATGCACATCTCCTATCCCCTTCTGATGTATCCTGGGACTGAAGGGAGGGAACTGTGGTGCTGGTCCCGGTGACGGATGGGGATTCCCAGGGTTTCTAGTGCCACTCACACACAGGCACCTGCGTGGGTATAAAATTGCAGAGTGAGTCTCCTATCCCCTTCTGATGTATCCTGGGACTGAAGGGAGGGAACTGTGGTGCTGGTCCCGGTGACGGATGGGGATTCCCAGGGTTTCTAGTGCCACTCACACACAGGCACCTGCGTGGGTATAAAATTGCAGAGTGAGTTGGTCAGCAGTGGATCCAGGCCACCAACCCCTGCCTGCAGAGATGTTCCCTGCTGTACAGGTCTGGTCCTGTGGCTCTGCCTGCCCCTCCAACACCACGCACAGGTTTCTCACTGCACAGTGCACTGGGTTTATGGGTCAGATACACAGAAGTGATGGCACATAGTTCCCTAGAGCATAACACAAGGAGCTTCGCTCTATGATATTCCCAACACTGAATGACACATGGTTTTGACCTGAGAAAACGTGAAATAACAAGAAACATAGTTCCTATTATTTATAACTTTTGCTTTCAGATGACCCATCTCTTGGCTATTTTGACAAACAGCTGCTTTGGAACCCATTAGCCAAGACACCACATTTGCTTCTAATTAATACAAATCCATTTCATTCCCAAGTCTCAGCAGGTTTCCCTTCCCCTCTCCCACACTATTGGCATCAGGAGCAGCCCCCCCACACCTACCACATCCCCACAGCAGCCCCTCCCCAGACCAGAGATCCAGGGGAATCCCAAGCGCCTCAAAAGCTGCCTGAGCTCTTGGCTGACCCCAGGAGCGGGGCTGACTTGCAGGCCCAGCTGGACTGTCATCCTCTTGGACCCTCTTTTCCTTCCTGAGGATACTCCATCTCCTCTTCCTACCCACAGGGATTCTTCAGCTTGGCCCGTTACAACACTCACAAGTAATGCTGTATTTCCAAAATATTGACTGATCCCTACGGAGGGACACACAGGGAACTGCTGTTACTCAGGAGCCTCTGCAGACCCCCCAGTCCATGGTGCTCCGATGGAGACAGGGGTCACGACCAGACCTAGGACTGTGCACTGTCTAAATCTGAAAAACTTCCCAAAAGGGATGACATCACAGCAATCCCAGGGAATGAGCTGTCCCTTCAGGGTGTGAAGTTGTGGAATAAACCTATTCTTCCAAGATCCAGAGTTTAAATTTCAAAGTGAGGCGTGTGCGTAATTCCTTCGGGCTCTTTTGAAACCCCAGCCGGTGTTTTGAGATGGAACTGGTCATTTTTCTACTCCCAGTCTCAGTATGGCAGAGACTGTGGACTGGCTTTTTTAAAATGTTGATGCCATTAAATTGAAATTGGCTGGGATGTAGGGCAGGCTGCAGTTCCTGGAGAAATATGTGGAGGGGTTTCTTTTTACTGGCTTTCAGAGGCGTGAGTTGGGCTGGTCAGTAACTGCTCCAGAAGGAAACACAATAATAATCACTCATAATAGCCAGGCACAGAAGAAAAGGAGAGTCTGTCTTCTTTGTCAGTCCTACTGTATCTATCTTCTTGGAATTGTGCCGTGAAATAAAGACATCCAAGACCGTACCTCAGCTGGGGTAAATGGTGTAAATTTTCATAGCTCCAGCAAAGACAATTTATACCCACTAAAGATCTGCCCCTTGATCTCCAAAGCCAAAGGAACATAAGCTCTTGCGTTTTAAGTGTGGTAGTTGGAATGCTTAATTCTATTCTGTCGTCTGTCAGAACAGCAGGCAGAGGGAAGGAATGTATTGGTGTCATATGGAAACCACGGTTTGATGACGGACAAAATTAAATCCTTGCATTTGGACATAAACCATGGTAACACAAAATATGCAGCAAGTCAGGCTTGGTTTTCAATACTGAAAACACAAGGCCCCACTTGGCAGGCTGAGGAGGGGATATTAGTCAGATTTAGACATGGTTTTCTTTGTTTTATTGAAGGATAAATAATTATGTGCTGAGATATTCCAGACTCATGTTAGCACAGTTGTGTGTGAACCACAGCAGAGGATGCTGTGAGAATAGGAAGGACTGAAGGTCATTTAACCTACAAAGGATCTGGGAATCCTGGAAAAGTTTTGGGATTTACTTCTGGAAAACAACCCCAGTTTCCTCAAAATATATCTGACATGCTAATCTCCATAAATTAAACCTTCCAAGCATTTGCTTTCTTGACACTCGTAGGTTAACAGATTGATTTAGTACATCCCATGTCTCCCTGTGGCATCTGCTCAGCGCTCCTGCTCCTGCTCCAGCTGGGGATGTGCCCTGTGAAGCCGGATGAGATCCCTCTCCCATCTTGCTTCCATCTCCAGCTGGGGATGTGCCCTGTGAAGCCGGACGAGATCCTGCTCCCATATTGCTTCCATCCCATTCTGCTCCCATCCCACCCTGCTCCCATCCCGCTTCCATCCCATCCCGCTCCTGTCCTGCTTCCATCCCATTCCATCCTGCTCCCATCCCATCCTGCTCCTGTCCCACTCAGTGACGCTGCCACACACAGCACAAAGGCAGCTCTTCTTCCCTTTCAATGCTTTTTACTACCTGAAGTCATGGACACCTAAGAGAAAAATGAGCAAAGCGAGGGTGTACTCCCCTCAGGCAAGTAGCAGTGGCTGGTTCTGGGTCACACAAAGAGATTTTTGGGGAAGTTTCGTTATGACTTGGTGCATTTCTTATTCAATTGAAACAAATGTCTGTGCAGAACAACAGATAAAAATATTTTAACTTACTACAACACTTTTCTAAGTGCAAGAACTCTGCCATGGATTTATTGAATATACCCAAATCTGCTGAATAACTCAAAGTGATATTCAGCCAATGAATGTTCTGCCTCGTGCTCTTTGTTTGTTCCCTGACCTCCCAAGGGGCCCTGCTACGTTTTCTTTTAAAAGAAACCCCAACCCCAAATTGCCAACCCCAACCCTGTCCCATCGCCACGCTCCTGTTTCCATTTACATTGTGATACCCTGAAGGCAGAGACCTTATTTCTGTTGAGGTTTTGCATCGTGCCTCGCTGAGTGAGTCCTGGCCTCACTTGCCACCGGCGCTCCCTAAGCTTCTGCCAAGACTAGTCAGCAGAGCAGCTGAAACCAGGCTCTGTGATTCCTCCCAGAGGCGCTGGGCACTCACAGTAATTTGCTGCCCCAGGAGATAGGAGTTGTCTGACATCCATCCCACAGGCACCACAGTGGGGTAGATGGTCTTCGCTGAGACACCAGGAAACAAACCGGCTTCAAAAAGCTGTGGGGCCACGCCGGTGTGGTGGCACAGGGCTCGTGCTGGTCCCTCTGAACAGCTCTGTCTTCCCCGAGCCGGGTTTTAGTGTATGAACCATCCCTCTCTTCCCTTCCCAGTATCCCCACCCCAGCTTCCATTTCCAAAAGCGATTTATGATCGTTTGCGCAGTGAAATCTGCATTTTTCTTGCCTGAAAACTCTAATGAGGCGTGCAGAGACCTGACAATATTGACTGGTCTTAGATATTCATGTTTCTCTTTCCTGGTCAGCCTCCTCTGCTGCCAAAAACACTTCAAAAGAGAAAGGTGGGAGGTGAAAGCCACAATTCACTGATGAAGTTCTGGAACTGTCTTTTTCTAGGAAAAAAGCTGCTCCAGCGCCGGCCCTCTAGAACTGAGCTCTGATTTGCACCACCCGCAGATTGCTGTGGCTGCTGCTTTACATCTTGCACTGTCCTGTTGCACTCAGGAGTGTAAAATGGAACTTGTAAATCACTGTTTGGAAAAGGCAAGGGCCATAAATGTCAGCACAGAGTGAGTTTACGTAGAGACGAAACCAAGGCGAGTAGCGCAGATACGGCACGGGGCTGGATTTCACATTTCACCGACGCTCTCGGTCCAGAGGTTTGCTCATTAACAAGGCTATGACTCTGTTATTGAAACTCATGGTAAGTGGTTCCTTAGGCAAAGATCCAGCAAAGCACTTAGGCAAATTCATAAATTTATGTCCCATTGACTTCTGTGCAACTATTTATATGCTCAAAGTCATGCATGTCTCAAATGCATTTCCAGATCAGGCCTTGTACTCAACAAATACTCTTTCTGCAGCATCGTAAACCCCCGGCTTTCAAAATTCATGAGTTCAAGCACTCACTTCCCCCAAGCTACCACAACTGCAATGCAGAATGCAAATTTGGAAAATGCATTTTTTTAAAAAAAAACTCTTAGTTTTGAACATCTGATTCTACTAACTCTGGATAGCAGCCTACCTTTAATAAGGTAAAAAGAAACAAGCAGGAATGAAAGCTACAGCTGCCATCTAAGCTCATGGCTTTGGGAGATGAGGCTTTTAGGAAAAATACTCAATACTGTAAAACTTGCAATAAAATCCCTAAAGTTAGAAGATTCTTTTTCACATTTGAAAGGACTGAGATATTTGTAGCAGTCCCAGGCGTGGTATAACCAGGGAGGTGCAACTTGGGCTGTGTTTGGGGGGGAAAGATGTGACTCTCAGTTCTCGTGCCTCAGGGGCTGCTTTGCTTTTAAGTCACTAAGGTTTGTGGGTTACTTGGTAGAGTTGTACTGCTTCTTGTTTTCCTTTGCTTTATAGAATCAGAGAATGGTTTGGGTTGGAAGGGACCTTAAAGACCATCAAGTTCCAACCCCCTGTCCTGGGCAGGGACACCTCCCACCAGAGCAGGTTGCTCAAAGCCCCGTCCAGCCTGGTCTGGTCTTACATACATTCTCTAAGCCACTGGTTAAAGGCCATCTCTTGAATGAGTATTTAAATGTCCCCATCAATAACAAACAGGGAATGAAATTGCCTTTTAGTGAGGAATCCCAACTTGAGTTTTGCAGCATGTATTTTTCTTATCATGCTTTTGGCCAATAAGCCAAAACACACTCCCACATCCAATTAAGGCAGATGAATTGAGTAGTTGGGAGCATCTCTGGATTAATCAACCCTTTTTCAGAAGGGCTAATTTCATTTCCTCTAGGCTCCAGGCACCCGAGAGTTTAAGAACGTCTTGCCTTCACCCATGTGTGATTCATGTTTCACTCTTTTCTTTCCCAAATGCAGCACAACATATTCTTTAACCCATCAAATATTTTAAATCGCAAAGTGACATTCTGCAGAAAATGATTTACAGTCAGCTCAAGCTGCCCTTAATATAAGTGGTAATTTCATCAAACTAAAAGCAATGGTGATTTATTTTTAATTATAATCACTACTTCAGTGGAGGAAACTGAGCTGGAACCAGGGTTTGCATTTCCTGCTGGGTTCGTCCTGGTCACATGCAAGAGCTGCTCACAAGGTGTGAGCTCTGCACAACAGTCATTTATTCTGGCTGTGTTTTGGGGCAATCCCGAGTTAAATACATGCTCCACTCTCTGCATGTCACTGTTAGAAACAAGCTCTGCTCTGTTTTGGTGCTTTTGCTCTTCCCTCTTGACATCCCATCTACGTACCTGTACTCTCAGCTCTCTGTCCTGTCTCTCTGCTCCTGGCTGAGGGAGGACCCCTCGGGGGACGAGCCGGCACCGACGGGGAGGAACCAGCAGCAGAATTGAGAATGCTCCAAACTTTTCTCCTGCTTCTTCCCATGCGGCTTTTCGGAGCTTGAACTGCCAGGGGCTGCAAGAGACAAACATGCAATTAAACTCTTAAGGAAAAGTGTCTTGATTAAAATCTCTGAACAGAAAAATCCTAGGGCTTTTGATATTTTCTGGGATTTGGGCTTCTTGCTACTTTCCTCCAAATAAAGACTTTGAGGAACAGATTAACTTTGTTCTCTGGAGAACTTCATCTGCAGGAAACTCCAGCCTGTTGCAACCGCTCAGTTCCCCTTGACAAGCTCTTCACCCCCCAAGGCCCACAACCCACATTTTGCTCCCCTGCTCTCAGAGGGGTGGCTTTACATTGCGTCATCGTGGAAACGAAACCACCCCGTGTCGAGAGGTGAGGTATGAGCTCACCAGGCCACTGGTTCCTGACTGCACTCCTGGAGAAATGGCTCATTTCTGAATTAGGAGGAAAGGATTGCAAAGCTTAATATCCTGTATTTGCCTTTTGCCTATGGAGTTGCAGGGGCGTGGGTGGATATGCTGGCAGGAGCTGCCAAAAGGTACCAGTCCAGACCCTGCTGTAATTTTCATGTTCTGTCTGTTCCCAGTTCAACTCTTCCCATCTTCCATGCCCACATTTTTCATTTTACTGGCCTGATTGTAAAATATCTGGTGCAAACCTCAGCAAGGAAATTAGGCCCATAAGGTTGAGAGTTAAGCACTGAAATGCTGGATTTCACAAAGCAGACAAAGAGATTAAATGCTCATTGACGTATGAAACTGAACATACCCAAAGGCCATTGAATACGTTCCCCAAATCTGAAAGGATGCACAAGGAAACCTTCTATTCATCCTCCCTGTCTATTAGCACCCAGCCAATACACGCTACAGAGTCCATAGAGACAAGGTATTACAAAGATCATGCAGCCCAGGGAAGTACAAAAGTGATTTAAAATGTTCTAATCTCATTAATCTGTTTCTTCTCCCTAAAGATGTTCAAAGCCCAGGCCAGATCCTTAGCTGGCAAGTGAAGTAGAAAAGCACTTAAATAAGACCTTAAATTTAAGCCTATGCTTGAATTCTATTTACCACAAAGTTTCATTTCAAGATAAATTCATGCTAAAACAATATTTCTAAGCAAAAAAAAACCCTCACTTGAGCCAGAGCCTTTGCAATATAAACAGAGCTAATCTGCAGTAGATGAGGCTTTTCTGCTTCAGGACTTTTTTCCCACTCTTCTGAGCCTCTTTCTTCCAGGAAAGGGAACAGAAATTGGGGCTTTGGTGACAGTCTTAGCAAACCAATTCTGCTTGGATTTTGCACGTCCAACTAAAGAGCTGGAAAAACCACAGTTTGTCACCAAACTGTAATGCAAACAGAAAAAAGATAACATTGCTATAATAATTAATGGAAATCTGGGGCACTTGTTCACAGTCCAGAAAGTCGGAGCCATTTTCCTGATCCCTTTTTTCCCCGCAGTTACTCAGGAATTGCAAGCACTGCCCGGGTTTAGGGGCTGTGAGGATGAATACACTCAGGTTTGCTGACTTCTCTGAAATCACGCAGTGTCAATCTGTACCATGCTATCACATACAAACATTCTAACTGCATTTGTACCATTATCTAAGTTATTATCACAGGCTGCTAAGTCTGAGAGCCAGTATCTACATCTTCCCCACAAGGAGGAGAAGCTGACTGCCAGCTGTCCCTCTCCAATGGAACGGGCAGCTTTCCTCATACTGGGATTCTTTTTCCCAGCTCCACTGCTAGTGATTATTTCCGAAGCCGATAACCTCTGTGTATGAGCCAGGGCACCAGATACCACTTCTGTGGAAGGTGGACAACCTCTTACCGTGCCCTTGGCCACTCCTGACGTAGTCACAGCACCATCCTCCTTAATGTCCCCAAACCTCACACACGTGAAGAAACCAGTACAAATGTTTGTGTCGGTGAGTAACACACTCAGCTGCAGTTGTAACTGGAGGAACTCTGTGCGCCAAACCTCGCAGCGTTATTATTATTGCTATTGACAGTGTAAATGGCAGCACCATAATGGGACAACAGCATCGGGGCTCGGGGAGGCAGAGGGTAAGGAGACATTAATATGTGCAGTCAACTTACATCTTGCACTCGGAGAGTGTGCTGGTATGAGTGGTTCTGACACCTAGAACATAAACCAGATGGCCCCCTTCTTACGCCATATCATGCAAAAAAGAGATTTGAATTAATTCATGTAGAAATCATGACAATTCTGTTACTGTTGGAACTCAGTATAGCGGACAGGGTGGCAGGAGATTATGCTGAATTTTTAACTTATAAAATACGAATGACAGATGTCACTGCCTGTACTCCTTTGTTGCTTCCCATTCTTCCTCCATCCCCTACTGCCCTTGTGTCCCTTCTCCAGAGCAGTAACTCTGGACTACTCTGCTTAAAAAATTATTTAAATAAAATTTTGTGCAGAACTTTCTCCAAGTCTGTGTGTAAAGAGAAATCCATCAAACCCAAAGGTGTGCGCCTGAAACATAAGGACGCTGGGGCAAAGGAGATTTCACTTCTTGGTGAACTCCACCTACATCCAAATTTGAATTCCATCCAAAATTAATAAAGTCTGACTGGTCATGGGGACTGATGAACTAGGGGAGCAGCAGTGCCTTCCACAGGGAGTCTGCACCCCGAGGAGATGAGATGGGTGGGAGATGGGAGACCTGTGGCCTCACTAAGGACTCGCTGTGTCCCCACGTCCTGCTGCCGTGCTCTGCCCACGAGATATTCCTTGCTCCTGCTCCAGGGATGCACCCAGCAAGGTGTCGGGCTGTCCCCAAGGGCAGGAACAGGTCAGGGCATTGCTGGAGCATCCTCTTGGGCTCTGGGCACACTTGTCCTGGGGCCACCTCGGTTGCATGCTGCCGAGAGATGCCGTGCTGCTCCCGGCACTTCACACACGCCTCCTCACTCCCATTTTTCAGCGCCTTCTCCAGGCAGCGTGTCTCCTGCCGACACTCCCCTGTCAGCTCCTCCATTGTGTGGCCAGCAGCGTCTTTCAGCACACCAGCCTCTGCCAATATGGCTTAAACACATCGATCCGGGGCGGGGGGAAGCCTCCACCACCAGTGTGTGTGTGTGTGTGCGTGTGTGTGTGTTTGCGGGGGGGTCCTTTCCACCCTACAAAAGCACAAGTGGTTTTGTTCCCGCTGGCAGAGGCCGGCTGTGTTGAAGCTCCCTTTCATCAGTGGGTATTAGGCCCAAATCGTTGCCTCTTTGGATCCCAGCACAGCTCGTTCCATCTCCTGTCACCGGGATGACAGATCTGCCGGGCTCCTCCGGGGGCTGGCACCTGGGGCGCGCAGCAAAGCCGGCTTTGCAGCTAAGAGCACACACAGCTTTTTTTTTTTCTTCTTTTTTTTTTTCTTTTTTTTCCCATTGGGGAACTTTCTCCTCCGCCTTCCCCTCCATTTCCCCCCCCCCTCCCCTTTCCCCGAACCTGAATGAACACTTCTTTCAGTAATGGGTTTTTTCCACCTGGTTGACTTGATGAAAGGTTTATGAGTTGACATTATGTGTGAGAAGAACAAAGCAAGCGCGGGGATGTGTGCGTGCGCGGGGGCGGGGAGCAGGCTCCACAGAGCTGCTGAAAACTTTATTACAAACTAAGAGATGTTGGGAGCAATAAATCAGTTGGATGCTCTCTACAAACCAGCAGAAAACGGCCATTGCAGAACAGAACGGGGGAGTATATGCGACCCTGCTGGGCACCAGTGGACTCCAGTGAGCTGCACTGGGCTGCTGGGAGGAGGGAGGGCAGAGAGAGGGGGTGACTGCACCCATCTCTGGCAGGTCCCCTTCCCTGGGCCAGACAGAGACCTCTCAAGGCCCTACCTTGGCTCCAAAGGGGGGTTCCAGAGGCACAAAGCGATGCCGTGCTCCCCACCCAGGGGGAGACTCAGGGGGGTTGAGGAAACCAGCTGCCTTTGGGAGAGATGCCCCAAATCTGCTCCCCCACGCTCTGGAATTCTCTGCCTGCTCCACCCTGGCAGTTTTTGCTGTTTGCTCAAATTCTGCCTCTCCCAAGGTGAAAGTCAGCAGCTCCTATTTACCAACATACAGCTGAACAACAACAGCTTGCTGCCAGTGTTTAAAAAATACCATACCTAAAACAAACAAACAAAGGAATTTCAGCTGTTGTTTGTTAGGAAACCAGAGTTAACAGCCTTACAGTTATGAAAAGCACCTTTAGAAACACAAGTTAAATGATTTTTTCACTTTGCATTACAGAGAAGGGTGGAAAGGCCCTGAGCTGAGCCCGTGGAACAACCAGGAGGTGCATTGTCTCAGCAGCTACACACAGCACCCCACTAAACCTGACCCCCACCAACCCCACACGCTGCTCCCCAAAAACAGCAGGTCCCCCACTGCTGGGCAGGGACACGCTCAGGGGGTCACAGCGAGGGACAGGACAGCACCTTCCCCACAAGGGGCTGCTCGGTGACAACCACGCACACTCTCCTGATTTTATGTTCTATTGGAAATACCTTCATTCAGCCAGTTATTTTAAAGCATTAAACTTAGTTCTGCTCAAATTTAGACTGTGCTAATTACCCCTGTCTCTATGGAGGTGAGCAGTTTCTCAGGAGGAGCAGGGAACAGCCTCCCCTGACCGAGCTGAGGAAGTTGCTGGGGGTACGGCCGTGATGTGGGACACAGCCCAGGTCCCAGGGCAGGGACGTTTCGGGGCATCACAACTTCTGGGGGTCCCACACCCCACCGCACGCTCCCTCCACGACTTCTCCTTAGCCATCCCATGCTGTACACAAAGGCAAACACACTGCTATTTTAGACTCTAATCCAAGGCTACTGCGTGCCTTTTGGAGTGCGGATGTCCTGGAAATGTCACTGCAGAGCAGTGTGCTCAAGAGATTAGAGCCGTTCCAGTTTGCAAATGACAGAGTACAGTCACAGATGTTGCTCTAGCCATGGGGTCAGACACAGTTGCTCAGGCTTAACTTGTTGAATTGCATGAATAAAAGGGAGAAGGGGCACATGCTGAAAGATCCTGAGCAGCTGTAGCTTTGCTCAGGTTAGTATTTCTAAGGCTTTTATCTCAGATAAACAAATTTCCTTTCCCCTATAACAACCATTACAAGCTTTAGAGAGATGACTTTAATGACTGAATTCTCAGGAAAAATGTACTCCTAGTATTTCCAATCTTGTCCTGCATGGACCAGCTGAAGAGTTAAGAGCCTCTCTGCAAAAACCTCAACAATGGAAGGGACTGTCACAAGGCTCAGAGAAGACCCAAGAAACTAAAACCAGCTGGAGGATTGACCAGCACCGACCTTCGCTGAGCCATCAAAAAGCTTCTGAGCTGAGCTGGGATAAGGGAACTGGTCAAGACCAGAGAGAGGACAACGCGGGGCTGGTCGGGGGGATGTGAGGGCTTCAGCAGGACTGCCCAGGGGTGGGTGTACGGGGAGGACAGAAGGAACACAGGCACTCACACAGCAGGGCTGAGACCGGGTCAATGTGCAAGAGCAGCCCTGGAAGAGAGGAGCGGGTCCAGTCGGGGCTGGGACCCCACTGCCTCCAAACGGGGACACGGCCCAGGCTGTGACTCGAGTTCCCGGGCAAAGAATAAGGTGAACACAACCCACCCGAATGGAGGGCCTGGCTCTGCCATCAGTGGTCAGTCCCACAGTGAGCACAAACTGCCGGCTAGAAGGAAATCAGGCTGTGGAAACAGTATTTCCAGAAGAGACTAATACTACGGGATGCTTCTATTTTTATGCACCGAATTTGAGAGCTTCTGATTTGCAGATAGCAAGAACAGAGTCGCTTCTACATTTTTAGAAAACCAGGTGCTTTTAAGATGTGCCTTTAAAATCAAAATCCATTTTAAATCACCGCTGAGAATCTTGGCTGGAGTATAATAACGCTCCCAGGCACTTGCTCTGAGAAGCAGCCTGAGCTCTGTCCTAGATCAGCATGCAGTGACACGCATCCCTCACACTAATGGGCTACTCCAAGCTGTGCTGGGGGAGAGAGAAAGGGAAGGGCTGGGGAAAAAGTGCCGAGATGTACTGAAAAAAACCACCCCAAAATAAAAATCAGGTGCGATTGCAGCTCCAACCTGTGTGCCTGCTGTTAATCATTTGCTCCATTTCTGCAGCTCGTATCTGCTCTGCACTCGTGCACTCGGAGCAATTCTGGTGCTCTGTAAAAGGCAAAGTGCAGGCAAGTTGTAGCTACAGGTAGCACCGTGACAGTGGGGTTTCTGGCACTAATTTTTCTGGGTTTTCACCCTCACAGCCCAGGCCCGTAGCTGTTTACTGGGATCACCTTTCCAGGGAGCTGCCAGCAAGAACACGGCAGCTCTTCGCTGGCCCTGGGGGCTGCGGGAGCGTCTGTCATCGGAAAAGCTCCTCGTCTTGTCAAAAGAGGTTTTGGGCTCTGGCTGATTCTCAGAACAGGGAAGAGAGACATGTACAGACCCATAGCTGGACCGGGGTATGCGCTGGTGGCGCTTTCATCCTCCCCTTTCTTTGCTTCCACAGATGACTTTCTTCCATCAGATGTGGCTTTTAATTATGAGACTTCTATGTGCTATTAGTGGTTTCACTGAAGGGAAATTGAACCGTATAAATAGCACCATTTTGCTATTCTCTGTTTATATTAAGCTGGATTTCCCTTTTGATATTTATTGAGGGAGATGAGGACTTGTTTGAAGGTTGGGTTCAACTAGTTAAGGTTTTACTGGAGGAAGGGATTTGGCCACTGAAATCGCCACAGGCGGCATCCCAACTAGTTGGGTAGGAAAGGAGCAAGCAGCAACCACCACTTAGGCAAGACAGATGACATCAAAGAGCCATTCCACCAGGGGTTTTTTAGCAGTCAGTAAATTATGCGTGTACAAAGTCATAAAGGAAGTGTAATAATGCCTTATTGTTATATGGGCACCTTTCATCCTGAAGGATAGGAGTTTACAAGCCGGAGTCTCAACACCGGCATTAGTATTAGGTTTTCTCTTGCAGAGCTGAAATATTATTTACCATTTCAGCCCCAAGCTGATTAAGAAATTACGATTTGGAGAATATTGTCAAAGAAAAAGATTACTGAAAAACTGCATGAAAAATTAACATTTGAAAAAGTCACTTTTTATATCTTTTTAGAAGGAAAGCATTATTTTTGCAGAGACAAAACTATATTTTCATTTGTAACAAAAAGCAACTAGTTATAGTAAAAGGTGAGGGACACCTTTTAATTAAAACTTGAGAAACACTAATTCCTGACATTGAGGGAACAGTTTATGGTCAGATGCAGCAATACTGGGTGTACTGTGAGAACTCAGACAAGTTGAATTTATAAGCAGCAGCTTCAGGGATAAAAAGGGGGAGGCCAGTGGCGTAAGACACGGCACAAAATGCAGAGACAAGGAGAATATTGGTTAAGCCCCCAGCAGAAAACTGCTCAGACTGATTCAACGTGGCATCAATCCTCTGCAGACACACAATGCCAGGTCTTAACGGCTTATTCTAATGGAACCTACAGAGCAAAGTGCTTGATCCCCAACTCACCTCACTGGGAAACACAAAGTGCTGAGTTGGCACTACTGGGAGCTGAAAGTGCAATTGTAGGGAACCTGAATGACTTCACACCAGGGTTTGGATCAAGAAGGTAAGATGCTATAGAACCTGTTGGCTCCCAGAGCTACTCCCAGCCTACGTGTCAAGTCCAAGAAGGCAAGAAGTGCTGAGCAAGGAATTACAAATGCTTCTCAACACTCTTAAGAGCACTTTCACACAGCACTTGTAAGGGTGTGAAAGCAAGAACTGGTGGGAGGCTGTTGTCCTCAGCCTTACCTCTTGTCAAGGCATTGTTTTCTGCCACAGTGATACAGAATTTGGAAATACTTGTGCATCCATGGAATTGCACGTGCTCAGTTGCATCTCAGGTGATGGGGATGCACTGAGAGGTACCTGCCCCTAATGCAGAAGGGGATTTTCAGGCTGTCTCATCCGTCTCCTGGAACAGACCTCCTGACAGGAAAGCAACTGAGTGTTTTAAGTTCATTCCTGTCTCCTGCTGGGCAGAGGCTTATAAGTGCACCCTGAACTGACTAAAATTCCTGGTGTATAAACTACAATTGTGGTTAAATTATAAATTGTGAGACATGGTCTCTCAGTTGTGGACAGGGGAAGGGGCTGGCTGCTTTTATTTCAGTTAAGGTTGGGCAACAACCACTAGAAAATACTTTATCTATAGGGAGTGTTGCTTGTCTGCACGGCAGCACACCCTCCCAGACAACGCTGCGCGCAGGAGCACAAAACAAGTGGGTAAAATTAGTCTCTACCGTTCATTGTCCAGTTTCACTGGTAATTACCTTGGCAATATAGATCAAGACCTGACTATTTCTGCCAGTAAAACTCTCAAACAGACTTAGGTTACAACATGAGATGAGAAAGTCAAAAGCAAAGTTTAATAGAAAGCAAGAGCCACAGATGAGCAGACATCACCATCTAATGATGTTTGAAGAGCTTCTCCCTTGCAGGTGAGTGTCTGTTTGGCCTGTAGGCATTACGAGCTCTATCAGTCAAATGTTCTGTGCCACCCCTTGTTTGTGAAGAAAGCTACAATTACTCATATTTGACAACTCAGTCCCACAAAGCCTTGTGAAGTTCAAAGCGTTACCCACCTGGTATTTCTTTTTTACAAGCATGCAACTAACAAAGTATAACTTTGGGAATTTTTTAACCTTCCTTTCCCGCATGCCCAAGTACTCTTGTTCTTCCCTCCCTCTCTCTCCAGCTTTCATTTCACTGGGTATCACGCTGGGAAGACTGAAATAATTCAGGTAAGTGGGGGATGAGACAGGCTTCTTTTAAAACTCCAAAAAGCACCAATCCTAAACTGATCTTTCCCGTCACGTTGAATAAATTAGATCCCTGGGAGAATTTAAGTGTCAAAAATGGCTGTTACCCACCTGGTATTTCTTTTTTACAAGCATGCAACTAACAAAGTATAACTTTGGGAATTTTTTAACCTTCCTTTCCCGCATGCCCAAGTACTCTTGTTCTTCCCTCCCTCTCTCTCCAGCTTTCATTTCACTGGGTATCACGCTGGGAAGACTGAGATAATTCAGGTGAGTGGGGGATGAGACAGGCTTCTTTTAAAACTCCAAAAAGCACCAATCCTAAACTGATCTTTCCCGTCACGTTGAATAAATTAGATCCCTGGGAGAATTTAAGTGTCAAAAATGGCTTGAGATGACTGAGTGCAATGGAGCCCACAGCAGAGAAGGCTCTGGTTCAGCAGAGTCCTGCTGAAGGCACCCAGGCTGCTGCTTGAGATGACTGAGTGCAATGGAGCCCACACCAGAGAAGGCTCTGGTTCAGCAGAGCCCCCCTGAACGCACCCAGGCTGCTCAGAGCTTTACGGGAGCTCCTTTCCCACCCTGCATTATTATAGAGATGTGTGTCTGAAGATGCCATGGTTATAATGGAGAATGTTTATTTTGTCTGTAACCCAGCTGGCTGGCTTGCTGTATTTCAAATCTCTTCAAGTAAATAAATGAGGGGACTCTACTTTCCCGTCTACACTGCGGTGTGTATACATGAGTGTTATTTCCTGTATCAGATTCCTGTACAAAAACTCCTGTCAGGCTATTAATAATCTGGAAAAACACCTTGAAACTTGACTCAATGAGGGCACATTGCAAATGGGCTCTAATGGCTTGTATTTCTCATCTCTGTCACCTCAGATCTAATCTGCCATTTTCTCATTTTTTATCCTCTCTGGTCCCCTCAAAATCATTCAGCAGCTCCTCCCTCAGTGCCAGGGGGAGCGGAGGGGCCACGGGACGGGGTCCATGGGCATTTATTTATTACCAGGGACAGGTGGGCTGCACCATGTCTTGGGGACACTCCTGGAGGGAGCAGAGGTGGGTACCTGGCAGGTTCCTGCCACTGCAAGGCCCAGGATCAAAACACACAAAGCAAAGTGAGATGTTAAGTCCTGAAGGGAAAATATTCCCACCACCACTAACAAACTTTACCAAAAAAACCCCCACTCCAACTCAATCCCCCCAACCCCATTACTTTTCATTTTATGGCTCATTAAGGAAGTTTCCTGGATTCTAAGACTTGCTTTCAGCCACAAGGAGAGAATGAGCCAAGACTTTGCCAAAAAGCCCATAGGAAACCCCTGGACAGTGACATGCTTGGGTTTTAGGTTGATTTTTTTTTCAAATTAAAAAAAAAAAAAAAAGCAGCCCAGACCTGGAACTAGAGCCTAATTTTTTTCTCTACTTTGAGGCCACAGATGTTTTTTCTGTGGAAACAATCTAGGCACCATCAAAATTTTGTGGCATGGGTGCCCGTGTTCAGACTCACACCCCTCACACTGAGCTTGGGGCAGTACATTTGTTTGAAGAGAAAAAGCAAATCAAAGGCTACTTGGGTCCTGCTCTGAAAACAAGTGAGAGAAAGAATGTGAGAGGACACGGAAAAGCAGGTGGGCTGCACCATGTCTTGGGGACACTCCTGGAGGGAGCAGAGGTGGGTACCTGGCAGGTTCCTGCCACTGCAAGGCCCAGGATCAAAACGCAGAAAGCAAAGTGAAATGTAAGTCCTGAAGGGAAAATATTCCTACTACCACTAACAAACTTTACCAAAAAAACCCCCACTCCAACTCAATCCCCCCAACCCCATTACTTTTCATTTTATGGCTCATTAAGGAAGTTTCCTGGATTCTAAGACTTGCTTTCAGCCACAAGGAGAGAATGAGCCAAGACTTTGCCAAAAAGCCCATAGGAAACCCCTGGACAGTGACATGCTTGGGTTTTAGGTTGATTTTTTTTTCAAATTAAAAAAAAAAAAAAAAGCAGCCCAGACCTAGAACTAGAGCCTAATTTTTTTCTCTACTTTGAGGCCACAGATGTTTTTTCTGTGGAAACAATCTAGGCACCATCAAAATTTTGTGGCATGGGTGCCCGTGTTCAGACTCACACCCCTCACACTGAGCTTGGGGCGGTACATTTGTTTGAAGAGAAAAAGCAAATCAAAGGCTACTTAGGTCTTTCTCTGAAAAAAAGTTAGAGAAAGAATGTGAGAGGACATGGAAAAGTATTATACAGGACTTGTGACCTATTACCAACTTATGGTCAGACTTTTAAAAGTTGTTCAGATGCTCTGAAGTTCTTAATTAGATATCACTACATTTTTTAATTAGATGGCATTCCTAGGTATCTAATTACCTTCAAAAAAAATGGACCTCAGGTACCTGAGGGGAAAAGGCATGAGGCAGTTTCTGACAAAAGTTGTACAGTGTGTGAGTCACACAGAGAAGCCACAGGTCCTCTTCTCCCTCAACCATCTTGACATCACAATCTGTTTAGGAGTTCCTTCTTTTCTGCTTTATTTGGTTATGCAAACATTAATTTAAGGAATATTTCTCAAGTCTCCTGTGGGAATCCAACCCAATTCAGAGACAATGCGTGTGCAAAAATGACTAACATTTCTCTTTGAGGAAGGGAGGAGATTTAAGGCTTTTGACTCAAGGTTGATTTCCCCCCCTCTTTTTTCTTCTCCCTCCTTCTTCTAAGTATCTCTTTATTCATCACTTTAATTACCTAATCGTAAATTTCTTTAGGGGGTTACTTAGAAGGAAAATTAGCATCAAAGCTTGGCAGTAAATTCAGGGGCTTTTGGAGCAGGTCCAAGCTGTTTCACCTGTGATTAATTAGATGATTTTTTTCTTTAAGTGCCAGAGGGCTGTTGAGGTCTTTAAGCAGTTACATGACTGCTGGCAGCTCAGGAATTATGATTGATGCATTAGTCTGGCATTTCGGACTTCTGCTTCTTTTGGTAGTTGCCTGGATAAGCAAGTACATAAGAGCAGCCACAGCAGTGGAAACAAAAGGCTCATTGCTGGTGAGCACCAGTCCTTGCTCTCAGAGGGAAGGAACTGGGAACATTTGTTTCTCCACTGCAGAGTATTTTCAACAGGACCAAGATGAGAGAGAGAAAGGGAGGAAGAACTGCCTACTAACCAGATTACATTTTGCACTCACAATATCAACTCATACCAGTACTGCTTTTCTTTAAGGTTTGGGCTTATTCAAGAATGAAAATGAGAGGAAAACAGAACTAAACCTCTAACCTCAACCCTGGATACCTTCTGAAAAAAAAAGATGAGACTTAAAAAAATGTATTTCTCTTTTGCAAAAACTAATATTCCTTTTTCCTTGCCTCAAAGGGGAAAGAATGAATCTCAGTGGAGTTGCTTTTCTTTTTGTTTTCTGTTTTGATTCTTTTAGCAAAAAACTTCACAAGACAACTCAATTCTAAGTCACAGTGACTGATCTGGCTCCTCCTTCTGGCTGGAAACAGAAATCCTGTTCTGCCACCACCCAAATAAAAAAAAGCCAAACCCAGAAAACCAGAGTTCTCCATTAAAGTTTAAAAGCATCAGCCAACTCCAACAGTTACCCCAATGCAACTCCCACCCGTACACAGGACAGAGGAGTCTGGAAAAGCATCGAAACTTGTGGAGAGACAGAGCCCCGTGGGCTGAGGATGTACTTGCACTGCTCTAGCTGCATCCCTTTTCTGGGAAATGGGGAAACTTCAGTCACTAATGCTTATTAGTTGGCACACGTGTACTACAGAAAAAAGTGTCAGAAGCATTAATGATGCACTTCCAGATTGCTTAATACAGTTAGCTCACCTAATTCACTCTGCACAGCCTCCTGCTGCAAGCAGAGAAGCAATCAGCAGTTAAACGGCTCCAGTCCCTCTGTAACTGGCCACTGAAGAGATGGGGAGAGACTGGAGAGACATAGGGCTGTGGCTTTATGGTGCACTGGTGGCAGGTCAAGAGGGTAAGCTGGAGGAGATGGATGAGGAAGCAGCAAAGAGCCCTTCCTTCAGTAAGAAGAGGCTAGAGAAGCCACTGCCAATTAATGACTAAGAGACACACCTCCTCCTGCTCTGGCCCTAATTTAAACCATTAGGTGGTTGGAGTTTATCTCAGCAGAGTAAAATCATCTTTCAGACAAGATACGTGCTTTGCAGGAAACCGTGTGTATGCTCTCAAAAGCTACTCCTGCTGTCACACATCCTTCCTTCCAAGTGTTCTCAGGACAACAGGATGTCCCTTTACATCAGGAGACGGCTCCTCACCCTGCTGTGAAGTAGTTAATCTCCACGGGAAGTTCCTAGGCCTCTCACCACCCCTGCTCAGAGAATAATGACACTTGGTGTTTGCAGCCACCTCTCGTTTCTGTCAGTGCCCAGCCTGCCTCATCTAACATTTATAGAGTCTGGATTCTCCTCAGATCTCATTGACGATGTGTCAGTCACCACCCGAGCTCGCTGCACTGCAAAACCCAGCCCAGCTCCCAGCAGTGACATCCCTCACCGCTCGTTCTGCTGGATTTATCTGACTAGAGGAGGAGGAGGAGGAGGAGGAGGGAGAAACCAACCCTGCCCTGGATATATACATTCATGTACTCACGGGCAAGCGCTCTTTGCAGAGGCCTGTGTTTGTCTCTGGGTGCGTGCCCTCACCAGTGCTCAGATGCAGGTGGATACTGGTGTGAGGGTAAGTGCTTTAGGGTGTTTGAGTCTCTGCAGAGTCTGTGTATCCCTGTGTGCATCTTCGCAGAGGTTTCTGGCTCCAGTCACCATGTAGCAGCCTGAAAGGACAGCGTGGCCCAGCCGACAGACAGACAAGACACTGCGAGACACCAGACCTACTGGGTAACCCTCAAGTCACTTCCTTTCCTGTTGGAAAGTGTGATGATACTTGTCTGTTCCTAAAGAGGCTGAACATCTCATAACAAATGGAAAAAGTAATTAATCAGGTAGTGCTCCATGAAGACTATTTGAGCCACCTCTGGCAGAGACAGACCGGCACGGAATGCTCATGTCAGCAGGAGCTGAGAGTTTAAATGCAAAATGGCCTGGTGGGAAAGCTGCTAGCCTAGAAACCAGAAGAGGTGGGTTCTGTTTTTATCTTTTCCACCAATTTATATATGCTTTTGAGCAAACTACAACTCCTCTGCTTTCCTTATAACTCTTTTTTGTATATAGCCCCTAAGCCCACCAGAGTCAGGGACTCTCTCTGATTGGATCTGACTCAGAAAGTTTCAGAGCTCAACTGGAGACCCTGGTACCACTGCTAAAACATAAAACCTACTAATACTAATCACCACCCACACACTAAGGTGCCCTTTACAGCTCAGAACGGGTGCAGATTAGCAAACTACAGCACAGAGATCCTGTAACAGCTTTATGTACCACACTGGGGTTTTCACTGCGGGAGCTGAATTTATTTATACAGGAGGTTTATAAACATATGACCCAAACAATACAGGAGAAGATAGTGCTGCTGGAGATTCAAAGGAGGGAGCTTCAGAAAGCATGTTTGCATGCACCCACACACAGATTCTCTCCTACACCTTTGCTTTTCACAGTTTGTGACAACAGAGATTATTCCTCGCTGGAAGAATGTGGCATTGTTGACATTAAAAAAAAAAGCAAAACAGGCCTTTGCTTTGCTTGAACAGCACAGGCGTTCTTGATCAGCTGTCTGAGGTGCCTCATCTGTACAAAGCATTTAAACCTGTCTAACATCAAAAAGTAAGGTAAGACAAGTCACTTTGATGCTCCAGAGCACATGCCTAACATGATTATTGCAGAATCTTCCTGGTGATAATAGAATTATGCAAAGGAGGCCTTGACCCATTAATGCTTTTACCTTTCTTAGGATTTCTCTCCCCCTTCCTTCTTTCATGAGAAGCAGAACTGCTTGCTCAGATATAGCAACGGAACAAAAAGGTGGAATAAGCAACATGAAAGAGGTCCCTTCTCCACCTTGTCACCTCTCCTCCCTCCACCTTACCCCAGTAACAGCAGCTGTGGGTTGAGCAACTGGAAATATATTGTGCTGGAAAAGCTGTGTGCCTGGAGACGTGCCTGTGCCCCACCACAGACACACCTGAGTGCAGGGCAGGAACTCATGGCACGTGCCATCACTGGTTGTCCTGCACCTCAGACACCATGGAGAGGAGTGTTTTAGAAAATGCACTTGCTGCAAGGCTCTCTTTTAATGGGAAGAAGAAAGATCCTCACAGCAGAGGTCCAACAGTTCTACCCCAGGGAGCAGAGCTCTGCAGTAACCCAGTAACAGCCAAAGTTTGCTGCCTTAGTGCTGGAACTGGTATGTTCTGGATCTCAATCACGAAGCAGGGCTTTCAACATTTGCCTCCATTTTCTAGGAAAAGCAGATGATTTCAGATAGAGGACTTTGCTGGCAAGATGGTCTGAGTTTCTCACCCACTCAGGGAAGTTATGAGTGAACAGGTTTTGCTGTTTCCTTAATAAAAATGCCTTAACATCGCACAAAACTCGCGCATTACCAGAACACAGAAGTCCAGGCACATGTAGTTATTTAAAAGCAGTAGGACAATAAGAAAAGGGATGTTACTGCCTCTGTGCCCTGCTTCGACTGGATTACACCGAAAATAAAGGTTCAGATGATGACAACAGAGAAAGCTTGCAGAATCTCAGTACGAGGTACCGCTTGTAGTCAAAGGATGCAAAGACTGCCCAGGCTCTTCCCTCCACCTTTTAACTGCTTTGCCTGTTTAAAACAATGCATGCTAGGGAACGGACTGAGACATTATTATCGAAGCCTTGTTCTGCCAGAGGGTAAACAGAATCCAGTGCACAAATTTTTATCTAAGTTTGTATATACAGTGGGTGATTTTAGGCCAAAAACCTCCTACCAAGAGATCAGCTGACTGTCTTGGCTCAGGCTCTGGTCTGCAAAGGGCTGGCAAAGGGAAAGCATTGCTTCCTATGTATTTTGTTTGCTCTAAGCACGGTTCACCGATTCCTACTTACAATCTGTCCTGAGTTGAAAATGTATGATTAGTTTATTCCAGCAAAGATGAGTCCAACACATTAAGGCTCAGACCTGAATCCAAATTCCAAACTTCCCCAAGTGCAGATATGTTTCCATCTGGAGTTTTGGTCCAAGCTATTCTCTTACTTCTTACTCATGTTGTGTGAGGGGAGTTCCAAAATGTCCCATCCTAAATCAGTACCTATTTATGTTAGGCCAAACAAATCACAAAAGACAGTCCTTTCCACAAAGCTCTCATTATCTAAATGAAAAAGTATGTTGTTACAGTTCCTGTGTGCAGCAAGCAGCATTAGGATACGGTTAAATAACTCGCCCAAGGTTACACTGCCAGCTTGTTGCAGAGCTGGGCACTAAAGCCAGTGGTTTGGCTCTGTGAGCTCAGAGTTTCATCGTACTCCTCAAGAGGAAAAGTGCAAGCCCAGATCTGACCATTCCCCTGGGCGGGAAAGCTTCTGGAGTACCTATTTGAGACAAAGACTTGCTTTCCCCCTTTTCCTGTCTAAAATAGAAAAAGGACCAAGACCTTATTCTTGAGCTTCAGGGATCTGTTAATTGGCTCCCTAGTAATATTACAGAGACTCAGCTGCCTGATAATGATTGTAAATGACAGAGACTATCAGGTTTACCTTGTGATGTCCCTGGGGAGCTTGCAGTTAGTTTAGTCTGAACTCTGCGTCAGCTGTTTGGGTTCCTTTCTTCTCGGCATGTGGTATCTGGACTCAAGCTGCAGTCTTTCAAACCTAATATGTGTTAGGGGAAAGAGAGAGAGAGAGAGAGAAAAAAAACTAAACAACAACATTCTCCTCCTTCCCTCAACTGACTTTGTAACATACAGGCAAGACCTGATTTATGGTACAAATTCGGAGAGGTTTTTTTGCTTGTTTTTTTTGTTTCTTTTCATGCGTATCAATCCAGCATCTTCAGTTCTTGCTGCAAGAAAACTGAATTTTAGTGTGCTGGAGTCTTTGAACTTTGAGAAGCTCGACAGAGAATCTCTAAACTCAACAGACCCATCGTGTTTGTATATAGTTGGGTCTGTCTGTGCAGTGGACAGCAGAAAATCAAGTTTTTGCCCCTTTCCTCGCAGAGAGAGCATTTTACTCTCCAGTATGCTTGTTGTTAAAGCTGAACAATACTGTTTTCAGTGATAACCTCGTGTTAATGTTTAGCCAAATTCAAACTGCCACCCCTAAGAAATAAGAACATAGACAATTTATAGTGGGGGTCTCAATAACTTGTATAATTTTTTATTTGCAGGGTGTTCCACCATCTCTGTAATTCTGGCACGAGGGTGTCTATTACCTGTTTTCTGGCTTGGTGACTGACTTCCATCCCACACCACAGGGCATCAGCTCTTGCAATGGTGAAGGGAAGGACACAGACAGTATCTTCACGTCACTGACAGGCTGAGCAACCACAAACCTGGAAAAGCAGTAGCACGTGAGGTTCTGAATGCTTTGTGAGGCCTTCAAACTGGTGTCTGGTACAGCAAGGAAGCTGTAGGCGTTTTTTGCAATGACTGATTGCATGTGCAGAATTCTTTGGAATGATGAGACAATATACATTTTACCTAGGAATGGGATACATACACTTTAAAGGAAGCTAATTAGCCTGTGAACAGCTGCTGAAAGATGTGATAGTTTTCTGATTGCTCAAAATCTTTAAATCAAGACTAAATGTCTCTCCAGGAAATCTGAAGCTCAAGCAATCACTGAAATCTTGAAATAGAAAGAATCAGCGAGTAGAACAGGTTAGATGAGAAAGTTCTCTCTGGCTGCAAACTCTGAAATCCCTGCCCTCAGCAGCATTGCTAACTTCATGCTCCAGCAGCTCTCTAATGAAGAAGGCTCACTTGTAGAGATAAATCACGTCTTAAGTGAACATAAGGGAATCTCATACAAGTGCCAGTCAGCACCATGTCCAGACCACACACCAGTTTGCCTCAAATGGCATCAGCTGCCCAGAAGAATGTCTAAATCCAAGATAAAAATAAGTAATTCAGGCTGCTGATAACAGATGCCTACCTTCAAAGTCATAACTATTATCTTTTGATTTATGGTATATTTGAGATAAAGTATACTTGCCTATTCTTGCACAGATTGGGCTCTTCCATCAGGCACTAGAGCCCAAAGCAGCGTAGCCCAAACAAGTCTAAAGCTCTGCAGTAAATGTCTCCAAAGGAGTCCTCCTGCTATAAAAGAAACAAACTCACTTTTATCTCAAAGGAACCAAAGCAGACAATTCAGCCCAATACCAACTCCCGTATTTAGCCAACTATTCACTACTTTTAGGATCATAATATTTGGCAAGAAGGAAAGGAAATCTAGAAGCATTTCTGCTGCCTGCAGTACATCAAATAACTTACTCTCCACCTTTTCTCAAAAAGCTTTCCTACACTGAGCCACTTTGTGGAATCTGTCACCTGCATTTGCCTGAGTAAAGAAACTAAACAAGCTGCAGAGAAGGAATGGTGTTACTAAATCCACGCTGAACTCAAATCCGCTTAAGAACATCTGACCATATTGTCGGGCAAAGGGGTATAATGCTGTTAGAGTAATTCTCAGTCTTTTAAAGTAAGGAGCTATAGTCCAGGGTTATCCAGGAGTGATACAGCTTCGGGGGAATCTGCACTTTACATATTTAACAGAAGCGTGCTGAGCTCTTTAACATATCATTGCTGTACTTTTTGACATCAAAAGGATTGCGTTTCCATACTTGGATGAATTAATAGGATTTGCATGTCACCCTCATTCTGTACTTTCTTTGCTGAGTTACACTGCAGGAATTTGAAAGGCGGGGAAACTATAGAGGTGTGCATGTGTGTGTGTGAGTACTCAGGAAACAACACACTGCATTTAGAATGGGTCTTGAAGCTGACTTTAAAGGAGCAACATTTCTATAATGTGCCCACAAGACATTACCTTCTTCCCCAGCTGACGGCTGGTTACAGCTTCAGACAAGGAGATTTCCTGGGAACACCTCTGCACAAAAAGGCAAGGCTGGAAACCTTCTCCCATCACCAACCATTGCCTGGTCCCACTGACCCCCTGTTGCTACTAAGCTTTTCAAGCTGGCCCAGTAGAGCTTAGGAACCCACAGCTGGATAAGGAAGGGAATTCAGGGCTCAGAGTACCTGAGCCATAAAGGTCATGCTCATTGAATTGTTTTCTGCCTACTGAGACCCCAAGAGCCGGTTCTGCTTCAGACTTCCAAGTGGTAACACTTCACTCTACAGACCACCTTCTGCCATTCAGACTCTTCTGCCAGGCTCCTTGCAAGCCAAAAGAGCACTCCTTATCTGAGTGTCTTGAGAAATTTCAACAGATATTCACGATAGCAAAAGGAGGTGACACCGGATTGCTGAAGGCTCCCCTCCCTCTTTCTTCTCCAGGTCCCACTCCAGGTCTCGTGTTTCTCTGCCTTCACTGGATTTAGGGAATGCCTGAATCCAGCCCAAGGTGCCCCTCTCCCTTAACGCATTGCTGAGTGCTGATCATTCCTGGACAGACTTGGAATCTTACGCTTGAGTGAAATTTTATCCTTTAAGACAGGTCATGCTATGTCTTGAGTTACTTTTACACTTGACACTAGCAGTCATTAATTACCATCTGGCTGATTGACATATCAGTGAGTAGCAGCAATATAATACTTTCCCTAACACTGAAGCCTTCTCAGAAAAGCATAACTGGACTTGACACACTTATTTTGGACTGCTTATCCCTCAGAGAGATTTGTTTTGTATTTATTCAGTTTCTGTAAAACTGCCACCCAAGCACTATCCCCTTGGCCGAGAGCTGAGCGCGAGGCATGTGGAACGGGGCTGCAGGATGGGGAAGAGGGGTGAAGAGGAAGAAAGGGGCTCCCAGAAAAAAAGAGAAGGAACATATCATGTTTGCAAAAAGCAAATAAATCAGGCTGGCTTTAAACACCTTTTGTAGCCTGTTAATATTTTGGAGCTGGGAACAGGAGGAACTTAGGAAAATGTTCTAAAAGTTTCTCCAAATAATTCTGTGTGTATTTCAACCCCAGGGAGAGTTGCTGCTGATAGCACACACTGAGAGACCTGCCTTCTAGTGTACAGAACCCACTACCCCAAGAAATCAGAGAGGCTCACTGATTAGCAAATGGCTGAAATAGGAATAGACACGTATAATTCTCAGGGCACCATGTAACTAATCACATCACCGATGTCTGCGACATTTCTTGTGCCCTTCTCTGACACACATGGCCTTGACCATTGTTCAGGTGAGATTAAGTGGGTTTACCCTGGCTGGTCATCACTTTGTTACATACAGATGCCACTAAATGTGACAGGACGTGATACATCTACTTACCAGAGACCAAAGAGAATTCAAGAAGCTCTCTGAGAAGTCAGCTCCTGTGGGGCCACCAGTGGTGGAAACGTGATCTTGCTCTGGAATCTCAGAGTTGCCACTGGGAGCCAGATTAGTGAACTGGGCATTGAAGGCTATATTGGAAAAGCAAGGAAGAAATAGAAAACATCTTAGCAACAGAGATGAGCAATCTAGAATCAGAAACAAAAGTTAATAAATTCAATTTGCCACTCTGTGCCCAGCACTAGCCACAGCGAGCAGCGTTAGTACAGAAAAGAGGAACAAAATATTCAGTGCTGCTGATTGTGCAATGGCAGACAAAAGACACAGAATCCTAGAACTAAGTTTTAAGATATCAGATCATAATTTATTTACCTGCTTTGAAAAGGAAAGGAATAATCTAACTTCTTCCCCTCATTTTCCTGACTTAACAGAAATATAATTACTATTTCTGTTGGCTTAAATTGGGGTTACAAAGTCCCTTTTACAGCTGTCCTACTTTACAGGGGTCTTCACTAGTTTCTCAACTTATTCTCGCTGGCTGAGATAGTCTTGAATTCTAAAGTGATTTCCCCTTAACTTTCTTTTCTGTTTTCAGGGAACTGAGTACACCCAGGCAGGAGGCCCCTGCTGTGCTACTGAACACGCCAGGTATGTCCTGGCACTCCAGCACTCCCAGTAAGAATGCTGATGAATGACAGCAGCACAGCAGGAGACTGAAAGGAATTGAGATCAAGAACCCATATCTTCCCATTAAAAAACAGAGAGCGAGCACAACTAACTCTATGTGAGTAATGACTGATTTCTATTATGTCCCCTTGGGTCAGGAAGCATTTGAGTGCATCATTTTTAAAGATGACTAAAACCAGCCAGAATCACAATACTATTAATGCCTCCTGTTGTCTTGCAGAGTTGGTGTCATCCTTCAGCCATGAATTCTCAAGCACAGATATTTCACCCACCCTGGACTGTGGAGTTGGCCCTGCATCTGGCATTAATCAGTATCCACTGACTGCCTCGTACAGGCTGGGTATGAGAAGCATCGGCTCGCAGCCACAAGAAGGGATCCGCTTTATTTCCTCACCATTCTGTTTCTCCTTTCTATAATTACAGCAGGTTTTAAGCAGCAACAGTCTTAGTGATGTGTACCCTGCTGCTGGATTATACAGATGGCCCTTGGTCAACAATCAGTGTGCTGTGAAATAAGAAATTGCCTGGAATAAGCAAAGCCCTTAAAACTTAAGCCACATTAGTATTACCCCTCTCAGCTCGTTTCTAGAGATAGGCACAAAGGCAAGCATTTGTCTAGAGCAAGGTCTAGCAGGGGGACTTACAGGAAGCTTATTCAATCACAAGAAAGCTCCAGCTGGTTTTGTTTAGCTGTTTTGTGCTTCCAGGTTTTAAATTCTTGGGGTTATTTTGCTTCCTAACCCATCCCTGTAACTCTGAACATATTTCTCTGCTGTTCAGGACTACAGCAGGGGCAGACATCCATGTGCTAAGGGACTGGGCTTGATTCATTATTTTGTCAAAGATCTGACATGACTAAAATCCAAGTCATGTCAACAGATTGCAGATGTTTTCCCCTCCACTGACACACCACATCCTGGAGGGAAATCACAGGGGTGCAATGCCTGTCTGAAGACGTTAGCTTGACTGCACAGTGTCTTCTCTGAGGAGCTGGGTCTCAGTAGCCAGCTCAAAACATTTCTGAGACTTTTGGACACAGCAGAAATAAAAGCCTAAACCACAGCAGTAGATATCCAAGTATCAGTCTGGGAAATTCAAGAGTTCTGGAACAACTCAGGAGGAGGCATCATTATCTTATCATTATTTTGTTTTTGTTTGTTTGGTTGGTTTGGTTTTTTTGCAGTAGCTTCTCAGTGTTTCAGTCTAAGGAGCACACAGGACTGAACAGCCCATTGAGGTGCTTAAGTGTTTCTGGGACACAGCTCATCAGGTGCAAGCTCTGACTAAGCAGCACACCAGAGCTCCATATAAATAGGATACCACCAGTGCCTGCGACAGGCAGAGGCTGCTCACCAGCCCTGTTCCAGCTGCAAGGCTGGTGAGGGGACTGGAAAGCAAGGACCCCACGTGTGCTGAGTCCACACAGCATTTACAAGCCTTGCATCAAGAAGAAAAAAAGGGAAAAAAGAAGCCTGAGTGAGTGAGGGGCCAGTGGTGATGCCTAGCAACATGCTATGTTAATTCCGTGGGTGCATTCTTGTGTCAGCACTTTAAATGCAGCTACACATTCATGTCCCTTGGGACTGGCAGCCCAGCCACACCACTGTTGTGACACCGACTGCTATGTCACTAATAATCAGTTAATTGGTACGCATATTTTAATTAAGAGATCCAGTTTGTAACTATCAGGAAATAAAGACAAAGATAGCCAAGAGTTATATGCAAGAACTCCATGGGTTACTTCAGACATGAATGCAGGCTGGAGAGGCTGAGCCTTCGCAGTGGGATGAGGAGTTGGTGGGCTCTGGAGCAGAATGTCTGTGCTCCATGTGCTCCTGGGCATGTGCAGGGACCCATCCCAACACCAATGCACAGCACCCGGTACCTTGGGAGGGTTGGAACAGGCTCTGTCCTTTCACAGCCACTTGTACAAATGCTTTACCTACCTTGGGGAAGTACCTTAGGAAGGTGGCATGAATGCAGGCCATGTGGCTAGAACTCAGCTCTCCTGAGATCCAGTCCAGGAGGAAAAAACCCAAGGACATTATCTGTCTCCTAAATGGATGCTTTAGAGTTTTGCTACACACAGAGACCTTTGTAACACTTTGTTATATTTATTCTCCTGATAAACCATCCTGACTCCTTCAAAGCCAGTGAATTAACATCTAAGTCAAACCTTTTAATGTTCCTTGGACATGTAGTGCTTGTCGCTTTCTGCCTGTGAATTCTAAAAAGGGCCTGGGGTAAATAAATAATGCAGCATGCATATTGCTTCTGTGGAACTTGTTCCTAAAGAATAACTTACTCAGCTCTGTAGTGATGGGGATCCTTTTATAACATGGCTGTGATTGATTCCCCAGTGCTCTCGCTCTGAAAACAGCATCTGTAGAAACAGTCAATAACAACATGAGGAGAGAGGGAAGTTAGTAGAAACGGAAAGGGGGGAGAAAGAAAAGGAAAGAAACCAATGGTTCAGACAGACAAATGCAGGAAATCTCATACCTATGTCTAAAAATAATGTCATTGTCATGCAAAAATCCCAAAGCGATTCCTATATTTAGAAAGGTTCTTGCCTTGGTTTGCTTTTCCAAGGCTCACTTTATTCACTCAGAGCTTCAAAGGATTAAAAAAGAAAAGCTCTCCTGGGAGCTGCTTATTGACATCATAACTAAAATATAATTACCCTCTGTGGAGCAGCAGTGCTGGTTACAGTGCTGTTTGGCGCAAAGCCCCCGCTAAGCCAATTTGCGCTGAGGGCTTTTGAGGGAGGGGGGGTGTTTTTTCCTTCCCCTTCAAGAAGGCTGTACATAAATAGATGGGACATGTGCTGTAGGAATGAAAGCAAAAGCATATACCATAATTTTTTTCAAAACCTGGCAACCAAAAAGACGTAAAAGAGAAATCCAGAAGTTCCTAGAAGCATGTGTCCTTATTTCCTCCCAGTTCTCACCAGTTAGCTGATTTAGTAGAATCAGTACTCATTTGAAGTCTGCTTTCTGTGTTTTGATCACATCCAATCTTGTCTCCCTTAGCATTGTGTATACTTTTCCTTTGCTACCTGGCACAGCATCTGGGTAACTGAGTATTAATAATACTATATATTGCACAAGGTAGTATCAAAGCCTGAACTCAGCTAAAGATTTTGCTAGAAATGGAACTTTCAGTTCCACTCCATTCCAGTTCAGATACTGTGTAAGGATCCTCTCTGCTCAGAGGAGCAGGGGAACGCTGGAGATCAGAGACCCTAGCAGGGTCCTAAAGAGACCGTGGCTCTAATTAACCACCTCTGAGGTTAGGCGATGGGCTGCCAGAAACCTCATTAGAGATGTCACCAGGCATCATGATCCCTCAAAACAGCAGCAAATGTCCTTCCCAAGTACAGCAAGGCAGCCCTGAACGCAGGCCAGTGGCACCAACTGAACGTCTGAATTGAATCATTGCCTCCATTGTACCCTTCCACATACCGTGCTGGCTGATTTGAATGTACGTTTGATCATTGCCTGGGTAACTTTTTCTTATGTCAATATTTTTGCTGTGAAACAGTACACAGCGCTCTACCTGAAATCTTACAAACTGGCAGGGTGCTATTACAAAAGATTACTTAATTGTAGATTACTACCGTACATTTGAATTTCAGTATCTTATTAAGTTGTCAGATTTAATTACCATTATATGTTTAGATTATGCCACAGATTATTTAGTTCGGTACCTAGGTTTGCCAACCTGTTTGCTTTGTGACATGACAGGGTGATAATTACAGCATTACTGGAAAACCTAAATTTTTCCATGGGAAAGACTAGAAGTCCTTGGCATCTGCATTGACCCTCGTAAATGCTCATTCTTGCAAACTAAGTAATGTTTACCTCTGTGTGGGTCTGGTTCTCAAAGACCTGTTTAAATTCTCTACTCTGTGATGAGAGGTGATGGGCACAACAGCCCTGGTTTGTTGGGTGGGAAACGCCAACAGCAAAATTGAAACCCCTGAGAAATGCCATCGATGTGTGCTTTGTTACAGCCTCCACAAGGAGACCGTGCTCATCAACTCACCCCAACTGCTGAGGGAACTGGGGGCCTTTCAGCCAAATCACTATTTTGGTTAGGATACAAAATGCTGTAGCTTTGTCTTCTAATGCAAAGACCTTAAAAAGTGTAAGATACAGCCTTAATCTTACAGTTGAAGCTGAAGGAACTTCTCGTATGAGAATCCAAACCTAAGATTCTGTGCCTGTCATTCTAAGTAACTACGGAACAAAGAAGAAAATGGTCTGGCTTTTGTAGCAACTCATCTACTGAGCCTGTGAGGAGACAGAGCTTGTTTTCATGCTGGCAGATTTAATGGCTGACTTGAGGAAGAAGTGGAACCTGTGTCTTAGCCTTATTTTGCAAATATATCTTTATTCGTTGATGGTGATACCCCGTAACCGAACGATGCTTTTCATGCTGCAGAAACCACTGTGGTGATGGCTGTGACGAGGCTACACCTGCCAAATCCCCAACCAGCCCTGCCTCAGCCAACCCAACTAATCACAGCTACCTCAGCATTGGGTCACCAAGCTCTTCTGCTGGAAGGAGACAGAGCGAGCCAGAAGCCACCACCTCAGAGAGAAAGAAGTAGGTATGAACTCTGCAGGCAGCTGGGGAAGGTTTTGATGAACAGATGCTCACATCTCTGTTTTCCATACGCACATTGTAGTTCAGAGTTCTGCACTCCATGTACTACAATTTTAAGTGATAAAACAAAGAACACTGGAGGGGAGCAGGACAGTGATTGATAGGATGAAATATCCTTTTTACTCTGAGTCTCTCTCTTTTCCATATATAGGTACAAAAATGCAGTAGGTACAGAATCTGTATGTGTCACTATAGATGGAGATACATAAATTACATATAAAAGTACCTAGTATTTACTTTCTATGTACAATCAATAGAGCTCCATACATCTTTATATTTATGTACCAATAAATACATTAGATAAAAGTAATCTAAAGACACAATTACCTCTTACTCAAATATACCTTATAAATAATTTGTTTTCTGTTCTGATTGTATACACTGTATATTGATATCTTTTTCTCTAGTTATTAGTAAAAAAACCTGTCTCTGCCTCACTCTAATCTTTTCTTTGGCACAGTCATTGTTTTAAAAGCCTAGAATGATAATAAAGTATACAGAAAACACTTAGGAGAGCCATCCATTTCTCAGCCCGTCTTCAGTTAATTAATACTCCCCATTCTCAAGAGGAGGACAAATCTCAGCTCCTTCGCCAAATTAAGGGAGGAAGAGACGCAATAAATATTCTATTCTACCGGGTGAAGTCATTTTTGCTTCCATTGCAGTTCTGAGGCAGAAGCTCCGTGTGTCGGGATCAGAGCATCCACCCCGTGGGGCCTCAAGGGAAAGGAACTGCTCTTCTCTTTTTGAAGGATGGAAAGGGCCTCCACTCACAGGTGGTTTTGCAAATCATACAGCAGGTACCAGCACAAACCCAAAGCACTCACAATCTGTATCTCCAGGAGCAGCACTGGTTTATCAGTTCTTCCTTCCCTTACCTGTAGCTACTGAAACTGGGCCAGGCTGTGCAGCCAGTTATGCTGAAATGGACTTTGGGTCCTTTTACATATTTATATTCGGGGAACACAGGCTATGGCTCAGACTAGTGACAAGTGGTGACACTTTCATTACTCCCTCCTTCAGTTTCCATTTTTGTCACATCAGCACACTCACAGGCAAAAGGAAGCTCAATCTCATGGGGCTGAGCTGGACTTACCCCGGGTGGATCGGACGGTCAGAGTGGCTGGGATGCTCTCCGTGCCCCCGGGGAAGGGCTGCTCAAAGCACTGCTGTTGGAAGACACAACGGCACACGCAGCACAATCCTGAACATCAGCTCCTCCCAGACCAGGGCAGGAGAGAGCACTACCCTGATAAAACCAAAGAAATAGCCATGAAGAGAAATCTGAGAAAGCTGAACATTAAGGGTCTTTAATGGTGGAAGGGGAACATTACATTTGTTTCAATCTCAGCTGGCACAAATGCATTTTGGAAACAGCTCCAAAGTTTGAGCAACTCTGGAAATGTGGAAGTGTCCGATAAACTGCAAGTCTAGACCTCTGAATTTTATTCTCTGACCAACCAGGATTAGTTTCTTGGTGCTTCTGTGGGCACCAAGGGACTCCCAGAAGAAAAATAAATATTTAAGAAGGGAAAGTTTTTCCAACAACAGCTTGGATTCAAGCTCAAGTCTAGAGCCTGAGATAATTTTTGTCCTTTTTGAGTTTGAATTTTGCTATCACCAAGAAGTTTTAAAATGTATTTAGAAATGAGAGCTAGAGAAAGAAAGGAAGAAGGAAAGAGAATACACAAAAAATTCTTACTGAGAATAACCACAGCTTTGGGAAGTTCTGAATAAATTTCCATTCTCTTTGCAGATAATCCAGAGACCCAAGGAAAGCAATGTCTTTCAAGCCACGGTAAATGAAGTTAGTAGCTCTTAAGGGCATCATGAAATCCTGCAGCCCAGTCATCACCAAAGCAGTAGCCCAAACATCACCCTGAAGGTTCAGTGCTGCTTGGTTCTTCCAACTCTAAATTTAGAACAGAATTTTGCTAAACCAGCTACTAGGTTTATTTTAGATTTTTCTGTTCAGTTAGAAAGACTTAAACCATTTCTTAGCTGTGTAACAACTATGGGCAGAATGAGAATATATATAAAACAAATTATCTCCCCTTAAATATTTGTATTTCAAGTTTATCCTACAGCAGCGAAAAATTCATATATGTTGGCATCAGCCATCAAAAAATGTAGAACAAGACAACAATACTAGTTCAATGCCAGGAGCTTAATAACGACTTTGGCATGGTGGTCTTTTCCTGGTTAATTGATCACGTTTCTCAAATGACCTAATTATTCTGGGAAGAGTTCAGGGAGTGTGTGTTGCCTGGTGTGGTGTCTCACGGGTGGTAGGTGGGATGGCCAAGGTGGCCAACCAGGCTTGTCAGGGCCATTCCTTAGTGTCCAACTCACCAACCAGGAGCTGTGGGATCCGTAGATCCTGCAATCTTCACTCCTTGGCAGCTTTTTTCCAAACAGAAACAAGGGACTTTGTCAGCCAGAAGTTTCCTGATGAGAGATTAGAATCATAACCAAATTAAATGATTGTCTCTAACTAATTAGATTAGTTTAAATTGAATAATGAAACCTTTAGCTGTACTTAATGTAACATGCCTGAAGTCCAACGATTAGTCTGCTGAATGAAGCTAAACAATTAAAAACACAATCTATTTTATAGCTTATTTTATAGGAACAATTGGAAAAACTATTACTGCTGAAATCTGCAGAGGAAATGCACAATTACAGGACCAACAGGAGCAGTCAGTTTAGCAAAGGAGCAGCAGGGACAGGTGAGCCGTTCTGAAGACAGTAAGGAAGTGGGGCCAAGACACTGGCCATACCTGACATTTATTATCTGTTATTGAAGTCAAGGGAAAAAAAAATTGCATCAATTCTCAAACATCTGAGGGTCAAAATAAAAATAACGTATCCCTTATGTAAAAGAGAGAGGCCTACATTTTGATATGTGTTTGGATGCCCTGTGTTTTGCAAGGACATCAAGGAGGAACTTCTGTCAGGTACATCCATCTACCTGTCCGTGGTTTCCAACCAGAATGAAATGCTGAAGTGTTACAACAAATCCCACAGGAGTCTACTTGCACCTTTAAGCACCTAAACAACTTTAAAAGTGTAGCTTTTAAAAACATAAAGCTCAGTCTGGGACTTTGTCAAGCACCCAGCTCACACCCAAGACAGCACCTCAGAGTCCTTTGAGGGCTTGCCTGTCCCAGAAACGTGACTGCAAAGGAAGCTGCAGCAGGAACACGAAGTGCAATCGCTGTTACGCACTAATTTCCTTTGTGGACATTCTTAATCCTCACAAAGAGCCCCCTGCCCAGTCTATCTTAGCTACACAAAAACACTCAGTACAAAACCGAAGTGGCACATGGGGAGTGAGGACACACTACCAGTTGTAAGCTTTTTCCTCATGCAAACCCGCCTGGAAGATCTTTTCAAAACACTGCCCTTCAATTCACAGAGCTGAGCTCCCAGTCCTATTGGGATATTTGCCCATTTGTAATGACTAATCCTATTTTGGAGGTTGCTGGGCAATAGGGTCCTTTTATTTGCTTGGAAGGAAGCTGCAGCATTTCAAGCAGCATGAATTCCAGCCTGCTACAAGTCTCCCAGCTGGCAGAACAGCTTGAACATTCTGTATTTTTGATGAAATCTTTGATCACCTCATTGCAAGATTTGGTTGCCTACTCTCAGCTCTCTGGCAGCTCTGAGTACAACCTGCCATTTCTAGATGGGATTTGTTCTTTTACGGATTAGACACGTTAAATAAATAAACCAAACTGTCTTAAAGACATCCAGATCAATAATGTCACAGACACAGGGGTCTGGAAACATAACGCACAACATTTTAAAATAAAATAGATGTCAATCAGACCTTCCTTTGTCCATCTGCTGAGATCCTCTCCTGAGGAGACAGGGTGCCTGCCCGGCTTTAGATGAACACGAAGACACTACTGATGCCCTGTTACCTTGGAGATCTTTCTCTGTTCCCAGGTTACCACCTACATTACAGGGGAAAATGGCTGTGGAATGAGCCCCCAGCTCCCACCACTGCGAGAGTCTTTACCCAACCCTGGTCAAGAAACTTCATCTACAGCTCGCTGCTGAGAAAGGGGGTAATGGAAAACTTCCAGTCTCTCTCCGTCAGGGCAGGGTCTGTCTCTTACCTTTGCATGTGAGATCAAAATTAGAAACTGGCTAAGGTAACATTGCTAAATAAACAGCAGAGAACCAGAAAGTGATCTGTCCTGCACCCAGGTCAGTGCACTGAAGCTGCAGCTTATCCTTAGGAGAATAAGGAAGAAGACACCTGAGGATCCCAAAAGCAAATATCCCACACCCACCAGAAGAGCCTCAGTAGGGGACCAGCATCACACAAGTGACACATTCCTGTGGAATCAAGGATGACTCTGCTCTTCTCCTCTCCTTGGCCATCAAAACCCCTAAAACAGAGAAACTTCTTCACTGCAGAATGACCTCTCAGCAGCAGCAGCTACAGTTTACCCAACCTGAGATCCCATCTCCAGCTGCTGCTGCGATGCCCTCTTTATCTACATCAGAGCTTTCATGGCTCATAGTAGCAAGGAGAAGTTAGGATGTATGAATCACATATTAACCGTGACAATATGGGGGAAAAGGGTTGTGTGGAGGAGAAATTCCTTTGTCAATGTCAGCTGAGTGAGACAAACATAAGGAAAAATATACTGCAAAGTGTTTCCTTGAATTATTGTCCTAGTTGTGATGTCTATAGCTGTTTGGACTTGGTCCCTAGGATTATTTTAAATAATGAGTTCTTCAGTAGAGACATTCATTGAAGCAATATTTATATAAACATGGTCTTGATTAAGAGCAAAAAGAAGTCAGCGGGAATTTTCCCCTTGTCTTCAGGGACTTTAAATTAGGCCCATATTGCAGGATATTCTTAGAGGCAAATTTCAGAAACGAAGCTGTGTTTTTGAGCGTTATGTTAGTTCAGCAGCAGCAACAAGACCATGTGAAACAAAAGCCATTCAATCAGATGCTGCTCTGAAGCTGTTTCAAAGGACTGGGCATCTCCGACAAGGGGCAGGGAGAAGCTTCAACATGGCTCTCCTGAATTCAGCAGGATAAATTAGTGCAAAACTGGAGAGGAAAGGGAGCAGTACCCCTCTAAATCCCTGCAGTGTCTCTACACAGCCTCGTGCTACCCACAAGCAATCGCATCTATCGTCTCCTCCTCAGATAACACATCCTTAGGCCAGTGATTAAATGGTATTTTGGCAAGTTAGAGACTCTCTTCTCACGAGCTCCCTTACTTGACTCAGATTTACCAATCAATCAATGTATACAGCTCTATCACAATAAAGCCATCATCTATATACACAACCTGTCAGAAATGACAACTCCTCATTCTAATATTATGGGAAATATACACGCCTTGGAGAAACACCTGTTGGATCCCTAAAGCGGGAGATAGAGGGAAAAGACAGTAGGAAACCCACTCCTTCATGACGACATCCACCTTGCCAAAGCCAAGCACGTTCTGATTTAACAAGCCATTCTTTAGTTAAGGGTTCCTTCTGCCATACACTCTGCAGACTACATGATTCTAACAGAAATCTGATTTTCCTGAGAGACTCGTAAATCATCCTGCGCTGGACTCTGAAGAGGATGAGGGCACTGGAGCTGACATGCTGTAGTACCCAACAGAGACAGAAATAGTCTCTGGCTGAGCTACAGTCACTCACCACAGCCATTAGCAGGTAATCTGGGTCACAAATTGACTGTGCTGTGGGTGCAGAATTATCCCTGTTGGCTCTACATGAGCCTGGAAAGAAAACGGTTGCATTCACATGAGGCTGTGCATTGTCATGTCCATGTTACCTCTCTCTTTCTACCACATTCTTATTTGAGGTCCTCACCACCCACATTGCACTGAACAGAATATCAAAAGCACAAGGCTACGTTACCAACGACCGTCCAAGTGGAGCTGACTCACAAGAGCACTTTGGACCGTGGGCATTTCTGAAACGTGCTCCTTGTGCTGAACATCTGAAAATACTGTTCTACAGCATCACGTGTATAAACCACTGGTGTGACCAGTCTGTGCCCAACCCACCAACAAACTGTGTCTATTGCAACAATAGCCCACTGTTAAACTCAGAGAAAAACCTGCTTTTGTACTGCAAATAACCCCAGTTCAATACCTTATACATCACCCAACATGGCAGTTCAGCCCAGCGTGTCAGAGCTGAACTGAGAGTGCTACAACATGGTAAAACATTTCTTTTTTGCCTGTTTCCACAGCCACAACCTAATATAAACCAGTCACTCATGTTTCCATGAATCAAAGTAGATAATGTAGCTCTCAGCTACACTAAAAGATGGTCAGACACATCCAAGATGTTTCAAACTTCATTTGAGGACTAACATAAGTGATTAACAGTTGTCTATAGCATTAGAAGGCAGGGAGTGGAAGTCCTTTTATCAAATTGTTAGCTGCCAACAACTTCCCGCTGACAAGCTATCTTTAAATTCTTCATAATGCCTTTGCAAAGCCCTAAAGCTTTGTTGAATCCCTCGCCTGCCGTCTTCCAACATCAGCTCTTCCACTCCCTGTCGTGGGAAAACGGGGCTACAATTGAGTCTTAATGTCCCGAGTGCGCGGTGAGGTCTGTGCTCGTTTGGTTTGTCTTCTGTGCTCTCAGTACAGAACAGCAGCAAATCCTCAGGAATCTGAGCTTATTTCTGTGTCCTCAATTTTGCCCAGAGAGAGAGAGATAAAGGCTTCCTTCCCCAAGCCTGCTCACAAAGCACCTCAGGACAAGCAAGGCCTGGAAGAGCCATAGGGAAACCTGGGCACATGAGAAACCTGTGCAGAGGAGTCCCCAGAGAGAAACTCCCCTGTGAGAACTGTGGGACACGGGCAGGTCATTCCAGGACCTGGAGAGCCCTGCTCGCCCCCAGCACCAACACCCCAACATCCTTCCCTGGCTCCGAACCACAGCCTTGGGATGATTTCACACTTGGCATGTGAGCTGCTCGGTTCACAAACCATTTGGGAATCCTCTCATTGTTGTTCTGAATGGCTCCCAGATCCGCACACATGTGAACCTCTTCCTTCAGGGAGGAGCAGGGTTTCACACACACAATGAAAACTGCCTGTGCCTGCGAAAGCTGCTGCAGAGCCCCTTTCCTCCCTCCCAGCCCCACACTGTGAGAATATGGTGCTTGTCTGGACCTGGCTTGATCATCATCATGGATTATATCTTTCCAATCACGATGCATCAAAGCGCTTTCCCTGCCTCACAAGGAACTAAGAGGCTTAATTAATTGACACAGAGGTATTACATGTCATTGCAAAATATTGTAATGTAGAGTATTCCATCCAATAATTAACAAATACATCAGGCAACAAGTAAAACCAATCTTAAAATGAGTAGTTAAATTTTTCTTAATTACATCCACTGAACCAAATCCGCCCCTAAGCAATGCACATGTAATCCCAGTGAAGTCAGTGTGGTTGTACAGAATACCCTAAAATAAAAATAGTCTGTAGTTATCATCTATATTGCAGCAATACTTACAGTCCCCCACTAAGTTTAGGGACTCCTGAGTTATTTAGAGTTGTAAACGTGTACAATAAAGGTAAACTAAGTTGAACTGAGAAAACACCACGGAAAGAGACACGGAGCATTGGGACTTACACACCACACAAAGAGAAGGGCTCAGTCCTGGTCTAACAGGGCTCCAGTACCACGTCTTGAAGTGGAGCCAAGATTCTCAAATAACAGGACTCCAGGTGCTGAAGCCTGAGGAGGAACCCCCAGTCCCTGTGTGGCAAAGGCCAAAATGTTGCAGCACTGGAGCACTCCAGATGCACAGGGAGAGCTGGACTGAAGGGGCTGAGCTCTGAGCTGGTGCGTGAGGGTCTGTTGCACCACAAAAACCTCAGAGCGACAGCCAAGAAAAGACACCTTCTGCTTTTGTCATCCCCTCTCCACTCCTGCATCCAACCTCCATCCAAACCACCTCCCTCAGCTAACACTTTGCTACATAAGGACGCGTTATTCAACTAGAGAGAGAAAGCAGGTGTAATAACTCAAAAACTTTTGAAAATTAATATAGCAGAGTTATGCCGGGGAAGCTGGATACTCCTTCTGCAGGCAGATCTCCTGCGTCAGCGCTATGAGCCATTGCTTCTGACAGAGAACAACAGCTCATTATTCATAACATCCCTTGTGAAATCTCTGCCAAAGTCTCTCTCCCCTTCTGAGGGCACAGGAGGGCTAGATAAAAATGCAGTTCTTCTCCTTGGCACAGACAAGTGTACGTGCATGTTTCTGTTCTTCCCCAGCTACCTGGGCTGGGCACAGGTCGTATTTTAAAAACGAAAACCTGATCCTGCTGCCCACATGCAGAGCAGAGACTTGCTCTGATTCTGGAAAGGCTGTTCAGAGAGTAAAACAGCAGACAGCTTGAGTAAGGGTAGCAAAATTCAGCTCCTAATTATTAGATTTAAACCTTGAAACAGTTGTCATGTATGAAGGGACAAAGTAGAATTTGGCAAACAGGAAGGGAAGAACCAAATCTTCTCATAATGACAAATAATCTCTGAAGACAACCTTGTCATTTTCTGAGAGCATCTCAACAGTTCTCTGTTTTTATTTTTTTGGTCAATGCTTATCAAAATTTGCATGGCTAGTTAGTGCGTTAATTTAATTATGAGCAGCATTTATGAACAGCCTGATGGGGGATCTGCAGAGGGCAATAGAATCTGTTCTTGAATTATGAAATTGCACACACTCACACATCTGGAAGCCGTCATGGGACAGATCGCTGTCTTGTAAATGCGTGTTGAGTGTTACAATATTTCACTAAGCACTCCCAATCTGTCAAGGTTTACAGGAGAGCAGAGACTGAGAACATTTGGGATCATTTGTGGCTTAGAGCCATTAGCTACTTCCACCCACTTATTGTGACGTTATTAATAGCAAAATAATCTAAAGAGCAGAACTCAAGATCTTAGATAATAGAAGTGATTTTCACCAAGGGCCAAACCCATGAAGCCAAGTCCCAGCGGAGCAATGGGCTCTGCAGGGCAGCACAGCCCCTTTCTGGGGGAATTGGTGGTAAATTTGTATGGATCCTGCTCCTCAGAGGACCCACCTGCAGACCCAGCCCATTCCCATTGTTCCAGGTCTGCGTAAGAGGTGGCACATGGTGACACCTCCCAAGAAACAACCAGGAGAAAATGCTACGTAACCAATGTGATGTTGACCGTCCCTTATGAACTGCACGTTTCAGCAACAGTTAA
Organism: Calidris pugnax; assembly: GCF_001431845.1. NCBI lineage: Eukaryota > Metazoa > Chordata > Aves > Charadriiformes > Scolopacidae > Calidris > Calidris pugnax. Next base: position 1,317,380 of record NW_015091123.1, on the reverse strand, counting down.
TGGTAAGAAGGGCATTGGGCATCACACACAAGGCAGATAAATTTACACCTCATTAAACCTTGAGCAGTGTAAAAACAGCTATCTGCCAGAACAGGAAAATACGTGAGCTGTACCTGTACACTATCACCACTCAAATGCAAGTTAACTGGCTAAAACCCAATGCCATTATGCTCACATGACATCCAGGGATGCTCATGACTCCTATCGACATTGACTTCTCCAGGACTGAGAGACCAGAACGGCCAGTTAGTTACCAAGACTCAAATCCTGTAGGACTCCAGTTCTAGCCTGGCACACAGGAATAGGCTTCATCCCATGAAAAACAATCCCCTGCTGAGGAAATCGGGACTTGGCCTGTGAAAGAAACTTTGTGCAAAGTTCCCTCAACCTTCTGGAGCCACAGCTCAGTGAAAAGATTTGGAAGACGCTGAAACTCCATGGAGCTTTTGGGTTCTTGTTAAGCCACTGCATATCTGTTCAACTTAAATCCCCATCCAATAGTTAAATATGGGTGTTTTTTTTTAATGGGTCATTATGATGTGATTTATGACATTGGTGTAATTGTCAGAATTACTGTGGGTAATTAAAATATGAAACGCATGCTGCCAGAGGCTTCAGTCACTCTCAGCACGCTCATTAAAAGTCAGGAGCTGACCAAATTATAAATAGACTGGTTTGCACAAGTTCACAGGGAAAGCTAATTATGAAACTTATCCTTATGCACTCAGAACTCACACCATCAGTCATGCAAATTCTTTAAGTGATTATACTATTGTATAACGTGGAATCGGATTAGTATGTACAGGTGGGCACAACTCCAGTTACAATGTGCAGTACAACTGTACTTTGCACGGTGAATGTGAATCCCTAAAACTCTTACGCAAGGCTGATGAGAGATGTGGGACGAGGGCCTGGGGAAGAGAGAGGTGGCAGATTTTCACATGAAGCGTAGAAAAAAAAGAGTGAGGAATACAGGGAGAGGCTGCAAAGGATAAGGCTCTGGTCTATAATGTCTCAGAGAAACAAGAGAGGCTGAGAACACAAGGAGAGAGAGCTTCAGAAAGAAGCTGGAATGAGCTTTGGATTAGTTGACTAAATTCGTAAGGAATGGTGGCTGGCAAAAATCACAGGGAGTTCAGGTGCCAAACACAGTGAGCATGAACACACACTGAAGTTAAGAAAAAAATTGATATATAAGGATGGGCAAGGGCTGAGACTTTTTCTTTGTAGTATTTTGAAATTTTTACTCTCCAGAAGGGAAGGAAAAAAAAAAAATAAATGGAGGCCTATATAAAGAATTTAACCAAAACTGAATCAAGAAGTAAATCACCGATGGAAGAAGAGTCCTGTTAGAGCTACCAGTAAACCCAAACATAGTATGCTTCTGCTTATTCTGGGGTAAAAAAAAAAGGACAAAAAATTGAAACCCCTGTTCCAGTGCCAGTAAACAGTCTTGGCTTTCATGCAAAGAGACAATGCAGTCTGTACAAAACAAGTCTGGGCAGATTTTGCACACCACGGAGGCTAGGTTTTCTGGGTCAGAAATCCACTAAAATACCTACTCATCAGCCTTATTGGTTGGGCAAATTTCAGTGAAGGTAAGACCTCCTTTCAGTGAAGGAAAGTGTTCCATGAGCTCAGGCAGCCTGCACCGACAGAACAATTTATTGGGGTGCTTAAAGAGCCATTTATACCAAGAGGAGTCGCGTTCCCAAAATACAGCTGATTTATATTCTGGGTCCCGGTACAAGATTCTGGGGCTGGAGATTGGAAGAGAAAAACCTTGGGGAGGGGAAAGTATGCATGGATAATCTCCCAGCTGAATTTTTTTAAACTCAAATAAACGTAATTAAGTGCATGTGTATTTATCAGCTTAAACTATCCCTCCACCTAATCTGTCACCCTGACTCTGAGAAACAGTCCTCAAAAATACACAGCAGGAAAGATGGGACTTTCCAACACAACAAAACGTGGAATTGCAAAATATTATCACCTCTTCCTAGAGAAGCTCCTTGTCCAGCATCAGTTCACAAGCTTCCAGTGCCCAAAGTATCTGTTCATCATCTTCTTTATGTGTCCCAAACTCCAGAAATGCCATTGGTGTTGGTCAGGAGGGACTCTTTTTAGAATTCCACCCATGAAGCCTTTGAGAGGTACCCACAGGGATCCACACTTCTCCATGTTTCTACAAACCCTCTGAGGTTTGGCTGTCACTGAGACACCCTTCCCCAGCTCTCCCCCACTCCAGCAATGAAAGTAAAGCTGAAGGCACACAAAACTTGTCTGACTTGCCATGCCAACAGACTGCTAAATTTTCCACAGAGCCCCCACCCCGTAGAGTAAACCCCAGGTAGTGATCAAAAGCACAATGTGCCTGCTGACAAAAGGGATCTTGCTCACTGTAACAACACTTTCTCCACCTCTATCTATCTCCTTTTTCTTGAGAACACAGTTTTACACTTGTCCTTCATACAAATAACCCGAGGGTGGGAATTATTCACAAGGCTCGTGTTTGACACCCCATCTGTTCATTTCTGACAGCGATATATAATGTAAGGCTATAAAAACTTGAAAAATAATGCAACATAAAAAGGGATTGACTCGGCTCCAAGAGGCCATAAACGGTAACAAATACCATTGTATGATTTATTTCATGCTGTAATCTTTACAGTAAGTCATCTTTCAGACATTTCCTTGTGACAGGTTTTAATAATATTAATGCCCAGAGCAATCCAAATCATCGCCAATAGACATATTTATCAAGCTGCCAATCCAAGTAAATGAAATTCTATAAGCAATAATGTAACATGTTTAAAGGAAGCTAATAAAACAAGTCAGGAGAGAAATATTACTGCAAAGTATGCTCCCTCTAATCCAGCCCTGGATTTTATACAGCCAAAATGCAAATCTTTCCCCCCATGATTTATCGCTCCAAAAATACCAATGACCTTTTCAGGAGCTCTTGCACAGCCCTTCTCACACATTTATAAAGATTGTGATGCATTCTGCCAGATGAGCTGAGCTGGGGCGCCACTGCCTCGGTGTGCCCTGCCTTTGGGCTGGGAAGCGATGGGTAGCATCAAAGAGTAGGATCTTAAGTCTTTAAGATTTATTAAAGACTGACAAGCCTTAACACAGGCTTGGCAACTCAGCAGGTATTTACGAGCAATTATCCAGGCACCAGATAAGTTACAATTAACAGGGAGCTAAAACTTGGTTCTTTAACCTGGTTTCCCTTTTAATGTAATTCAGTTTCTACTAATCCATTGCTTGGCTGAAATGACTCCACACCAGGACAAAGGGAAGGAGATGCCGCAGAGCTGTGTACACACAGAGCCTTGCTCACCAACATTCTTTTATGCCTCACTAGAAACTTAGCAGGAATGAAAACCAAGAGTCAACAATTCAGCAAAACATACACCATTAAATTTGTCATGCCTTCGGCAAGAATGCGTGGAAAACCCATGACTAGTAAAGCAAGTGTATCGATGCAGGGGCTCGGAAGTGCTTGAGGAATCCTACCAGGTCTTTATGGATTCACTTCTAGTTTTATAGGTCTTGGGGTACTGCTGCATTGGCTTGTGACAACTTATTTTTTTTAACAACGCTAATTAAGTTATTTCCCTGGATAAAAAGATCTGCTCATTCTCAGTGGGGGAAACAAAAAGAAAAAGGAAGAAGTGTACAAAATGTAATATGTACAATATGACAGAAGGTATCTTTCATTAAAATAGCCCAGGACACCAGCAATATCAGCAAAACCTCAACCAAGTACCTGTTTTGAGTATTATGATAGGCCATGCCTAATTCCTGCCCACTATACCATACTGAACTTCCCTGAATTATGGTTTGATTACATTTTTTATTGATTAGCCCACATGCAAATCTAGTCTCAGATGCAAATTTGTGTTTAAAAAAATAATTGGAATTTAAGTATTTAGCTGGCTAACTGTCCCAATAAACACAGATATTTTCAAAGGACCCTGTAAAGGGGCAAGAGGGTAAGTATCCAAGTAATTTTAAAAGCACTGCCTGCAGGACACAGTGGAAGTAATCCCTCTTGTATATCCGGAGAACCCTGGAAATTAGACTTGCATTAAAATGCCTACCTTCCCTGGATCAGATTGCAGTTTATCACCCTAAATCAAATGGAGCTTTTCTATTAGCAGAACACCCCTGATGGAAAACCTCACCTTAATCTGAAAATGGGCAATTGGATCCAATTCTATTTTTGGTTTAAATAATAATACAAAATTATTTGGGATTAATTTGATAACTCTAGTGCTACAACGAGCCAGCCCCAAAGAGCTGTATTTTGGATTGTGAGGTTTCCTCTATGGCTTTCCACACCTCATTTCACCCTTCCCTACTCCCCTTTGCCTTCCCACACTCTGTCTGCTCTTTCTATTTAGCCTGAGAGCTCTTTAAGGCAGAAACCACCTTCTCCCATGCACACACACAGCATCCAGCCTAACAGGATCCCAGGCCCAGCAGAAGCCTCAAGGCACCGCTATAATACAAATAATAAATACTGCAACTAATAATAACAGTACGGTAAAATGTCTTCCCTGGGGAAGTGGTGGAAGACCAGTCCCTGGTGTCATTTAAAACTAAACACCAGAAAACATACCTGCACTCACTGGATAGAATATAGGCTCCATGATATGGTGATGAGGAAGAATCTTGATGGGGAAGGGAACCATTATTTATCTGCATATTTGCCTATTTCTTTAGGGGATTTGAAATTATCTCTTAGTAACATTTTTGTTCCTCACTGCTAAGCAGCAGTGGAGATCTCAAGGAAAAGAAATAAATAAATAAGAAATATATAATCCCCAAGGTGTAATCCCAGAGTATGGAAACTCACTTCACTTAAATACCTCCCTCTGGCATAATTGACTTTTCATGTGCATGTTAATAATGATATTTCAGCAGGTTGTGAGGGCTTGTTCTTCCCCCCTACCCCCACCCTCTTTGGTAAATCATGTTATTGGGCATGAGGAGGGGGAGGGACACATTATAAATCTAATTATGTTTTCATTTATATTTAACAAGTCAGCACAATCTGGTAGTATGTATTTACTGTGCAGTCCCAATATTTACAGCTGACCTAATCAGTTGTAGGACAGCAGCACTGAGCAACGCTTTATTGTCCCCACACCATGGATGTGCTGGGGATGGTGCTACGATGCAGAGCTCTCCAGAGGACCCAGACTCCTTCCCATACTGACATTTGCTTCTGGTGCTGAAGCACAAGGCAGGGTTTTGGAGGAAGGGGAGACATCATTTATTAAGCCTCTTCCGTTCTACAGCAGCTGCAAATTGCTCACAAGCACAAACAAGGCAAGAAACACGGGTTTGTGCACCTCTTCCCCTACCAGGCTCCTGTGTACTCCCTGCAAATTCTGGTGTGACACTGTTTGCCAGTATGTCCTGTCACCCTCTTGAGTGGATGCTCTGGAAGAGTGTAACAGCTTGCTATTCCTGCCAGCTCCTGATCAGACCACAACACCCCTTCTTACGCTGAATGCAGCATCTCAGGTTAGGAGAAGTCCCAGTGCAAGGCAACCAGCCTGGCAAACCAAGTACACTGTCCATGAGGACACTGCAATTCACACCTCGCCTTAGACAGCAGCTGATTAGGCTCTGCCACCAGTTTGTAAACCCTGCTGGGAAATCAGATTCCTCCAGCTGGGAAGAATTTAGATGGCCTAGAAAGGACTCCTCAACATGCATTACTGATGCTTGAGAGAAAGGCTGCAGGGTGTGATTTCTCTTGGATCTTGCCTTTACAGCAAACTTCTTTTAGAATATACCAGAGTTTGCTACTCCTCTGGGTTGCTGCCAGTGTCACGCTGCAACTGAATATCCCAGCAAAGAGCAAATCCTGGTGTTGGCTCTTCCTGTTCCGACCCCTAACTGCTCCTGCCTCCGCTCTGCTCTCTCAGAAGGAGCCATATTTGGCTCAAACACACTCATGACTCAGCTGATCAGTGACGGTATCTTTGGGCATCCGTCTGGAAGGCTGAGAGCTCTTTCAGGAGCTGTACCAATCCCTTCCTCCTCCTGCCCCTTGGTCCTCCACGGAGGTATCAGGAATTCACAGCACAGGCTTTGAGCTTGCAGGAGAGTATGAGAAGATAAGGATTTGGATGCAGAGGCCTAGGTTGTGTTTTCAACACTGTTCAATTAATCAAGATAGGGAGAAGCCATAAACCATCCTCTTCAACCACAACCAACAGTAGCAGAAGGATCAGTAAAGAGGCTCTCTCTGCTGTTCCCTCTTTCCACCCAAATTCTCAGTAAGTCAGTCCAGGAAAGGCCTGCTCAGCATACACATAGTGTGACATTTCTTACCCAGTAATGAAACTCCGAGGTGGAAGGACATCAAGGACCTTGACTTTACAGGCTCTCCATCTGAAACATGCCATTCTCCATACAATTTCAGTTTCTCTGAAACAAAGGCAATGAAACAGAATTAGGCTCCTTTTGTACAGCCTTCAGATGCATTTAGATTGTGTCTGCAAATGGCTACCATGGCATCTGAGGATTCTGTGGGGGCTTCAGAAACGCCAGACAAAGGAGCTCTGAGTAATTGGTTATTCATACCAACTACAGCACAGCGTTACAAAATAGTAATTCCATCCAGTATGCATAAAACAGCCTTAAATATGGTGAGCACTACATACTTAACACACCATTTCATTCCAAAGGGAGCTCCTTTTCTTTGAGGTTCTTATGTTGCAATCCAGAGGCTAAAACTCACTCCAAACTGCTGAGATTTTTCTCCTGAAAGCAAAGGGAACCTTTGTCACTCCTGCAGGGGGAGGCACGGCTGAAGAAAGCGTGCCCTGAACACACGTGTGTGGGACCCCCACAACCTCTGCTCTCTCGTTTTGCACAGGAAAGAACAAGACATGTTCTCACCTAGAGAGAATCACAGCCTACATTTAGAAAGGGGGGGGTCCCAGGGTTGGTCCTGGAGGGAGGGGGAGTCCAAAGTGCATGGGGGTGCTGGGGCTGGGCCTGTCCTTAAGAGCGTGGAGGGGGATCCTGGTCCTGCATCCCTGATCCTGGGAGAAGACACACTCGGAATGCTCCAAGAAAATATGGTCCTCCATACAAGATAAAAATAATAATCTGAAGGGTAGGAAGAGTTCAGACTCTGGACTTCTACCATCCTCATACTTACGAGTGACTTGCAATTATTTACGGCACTATTCTCTGCAAGTCAAACCATTTTTAACGTCCTCAATTTCCCATCAGGAAACCAAAATTCCGAAAGGCTAAGTGGCCTAAAGTCCCAGATTGAATCTGAGGAAGCAGATCAAGAAAACGAGCTCAAGTTCCCCAAATCCTAAAGTAGCCATTTAACAGCTGGAACATCTTTTCTCTGACATTTGATCTAGTCCTTTCTGGGCCATAATCTGAGGTCACAGGCCATTAAGCCCAGCGTTATAACACCAGGCAGTGATTTGAGGATGTACAGCAGCACCCTCGGAGATTTTTTGAAGAGCACCAGAGCCCACCGACATCTCCTGCTCCACAGCGTGAGGGAGCAGCTCAGGATACACCACGTCACTCCCCTGGTCTGTACCTCTGCAGCTCTGCATTCCTCCCCTCGGCAGCATTTGACAGGAGATGCAGCAAAGCTCCCCGTGTCACATGTGTCCAAACATGTCCAACGCATACAGATGGGACAGGAAAGGTTGGATGGGAGGAACGTTCAGACACATGTATCTTTTTATCTCACAAACTGACAGATGAACCCTCTCACATACCCTTAACCTCCCTGTGATGTCATAACCATTGCCAAACCTCAATAACCCAGATGAAACAGCCAGTGATTCTGAACGCACCCCTGGCAGAAAAAGGGACATCTCTGAACAGGTGATTTGTCAACCTTAAGCTGTAATTGCTCTACACAGATGTGTAAAAGCAGGTGCATTTACCCTTAGTAACAGGATACCTCTTTCTATTGCCCTGTGTTCAGTGAGGTGAGAGGTGGATGGGTAGGGAGATCTCTCTGAGGACACTACATGCCATGATCCCTCCAGGTCAAGCTAAATGGAGGCATCGTAACAGAAATTCAGAACAGCCCATCTTAGGCAGGCAGTGATAAGCAGTGATAGGACAAGGGGTAATGGCTTCAAACTGGAAGTGGGTAGATTTAGATGTGATCTCAGGAAGAGATTTTTTCACTCTGAGGGTGGTGAGAGCCTGGCCCAGGTTGCCCAGAGAAGCTGTGGCTGCCCCATCCCTGGAGGGGTTCAAGGCCAGGTTGGAGGGGCTTGGAGCAACCTGGTTTCCACTGCAGGCACTGGGGGCACTCATCTTCATCTCCATCTAACCTTTCCCTTACCTCCCTCACAACGAGTTTGGAGCAATCCAGAACACCACGTACCACTTTAACTACAGTACACAGAGAGTGGAGGAATGAACCAAAGCGCTTATAATTAAGCTCTGTTTTGCTCTGATACTTCCAAAATCCTGGGGGAAACCAATGGCAAGGTCTTACGCCTGGCAAAGCTCCTGATCCACCTCAGGCAACCGTTCTCTCCACAGTATAACTGGTGCAGAACTGCAGGTTTGTAAACAACTGCTTTTTATTAATACACATTTATACTGAAATGTCATCTTGTCCTTTTAAAATCTAAGATTGCCTAGGAAACAAGAAGAAAACCAACCAGGTGGAGAGCTCCTACAGTGTCAATGTCTTTCTATTCATTTGCCATTGACTTTTATTAAGATGTCTTTGCAGTTTATGGAAGTCTCTTTTCTGGGAGGTAGTTGGCTTTCAGGGACCATGGTTACCTCTGCACTGATAAGTGTGTTGGGCTCGAAATGGGCTCCAGCTTCTCCTTCTACATGACATTACTACATGGAGTCCTCCAGGTGTCAGCATGTTTGTGCTTGTTCACTCAGTCTGGCTGAGCACAGTGTGAAGGAGTTTTGTCTTTATCTCAGCCATCTGCAGTTCAGAGGCATGTTTTATAATGGGGCTTGGCTGCCATCTGCTGTTTAAATGATTTGTAAGTGCTGGAAATACAAGTAGGGATGTCTGAAATACAAGTAGACATGCATCTGTATGTCCACCTTGAACGGAAAGCTTGTTGTTTACTCCCTATTTTATCAGATAAGTAATTTATCAGGTAAGTTCCTATCTACCCTTCTACAGAAATACAAATAACAGATATTCATTGAACCATCTTTTTTTTTTTTTTTTCAAGGAGAAACAGATTTTTAAAAATTACCTGAGGAAGGTTTTGAGTAGAGTCTGTTATTATATCTACATTTTTTAATCCACTCTGGATCCTGTCTGTGACTGTACCAGGCTTCACAACAGAACTGCGCCCTACAAAACAAAAGCGAATTGAGCAGAACTGAATTGTGTTTAACTAATGAGAGAAAAAACGCACTCGCTTTAAGCACATCTATGTTGAATCCCCTGTAACATCATTAAATTTACCATTTTCCTCTATGAAGATCACTCAAGGTACCAGCTCAGTCCAAACTCCTATTGCTTTCAACCCACTTTTAATGAATATAGGTAGTGCGAATGGCAGAGGGAAGATGCCAATGTTAACTGTTCCCTTCCAGACAAGAGAAGGCCTGTACTCAGCTCCTCCACATTCACGGCTCAGAGAACAAAATATGAATGACTATAATTATTACTACAGATATTGTAGCAACATCTAGATGTCCCGCTTTCAGAAGAGGTATCTCTTCTGTGCCAACTGTTGTGTAAAAAAAGCAAAAATAGAGTCTCTGTCTCTCAAAGAGCAGGCAGCTGCCTTTTCTCTCTTGCTTTTTCTTTTCATCATTCTATTTTCAGCCAGACAATGTATGAACTCAAGGAAGAATAGACCGAGTTGTGGCCTGTTTTCCATTAGCTCTAAGCAACTCCATCTACTGCCTTCTTTCAGCACAGAGTTCCTGCAGCACTTCCGGAAGAGCCCCGATGTGTTTCTCACAGCAGTGTTTCCCTACAACCCTCTGTTTTCAGAGTTTCTACTCTACAGTTTCATCAAAACAGCCATTTCCTTTGTAAAAGTGGAGAGAAAAATAATTGCGTTCAATAGGCTGCATTTTCTCAGTGATTTCTCAAGCTTTTTAAAGATCTATGGCACTTATTTATTCCCCTTTCTGAACTAGTTCCAGCTTCCCCATTAGGATGTCTTGTATTTCACCATTAGAACAGACAGAGCGTTATCTGGCCCAGGACCAGATCAGCTTCAGAGAAAAAACCCTCTACTGCCAGCATTGACAAATTATCCCTTTACGACAACACTTTATAGCATCATTTAGGAGCCTCTGTAAACTCATGTGGCTAAAAAAAAATGAGGAGGCGTTTCCTTTACCAACAAAAATAAATATGCTTGAGTCACCCCAAATCAGAGTGAGAGTTGTGCTGTTTGCACGCGGAATAGAAGACTGGTGTCTCATCTCCCAGCTCTCACCTGATTATCCGTGAGAAAAGCGGAGGCAGAAGAGATTGTTGTATGTGGTAAAATTCACCCAGCACTTAAGTAACTAATGCTCAGTATTTAGGCAGGATCAAGCACTGGAAGATACGAGGCATATAAAACCTGTGCAGACCCTGGGGCATGTTTCTTTGGAAATTGTTAGTTTGGAATTAGTTGATTTCTTACTAGAAGAGAAGTCTCCCAGACAATTACCTCTCCCCTTGACTGCCAAATTTGAGCTCAGTTCCCAAGAGGACAAGATTCAGTTTCACAAAGCACAACCTGGGGAAAGAAAGCAAGTCACAGTTAGTGCCAACCTCTCTCTACTGTGGAAAGACACATCTGGAAGGAAATAACAGAAAACCAACCACATCTGTACCACATACCGACAAACCTCTATAAAAGTCATGTCTGCAAAATCGTTGGAGAGCTGAAAAGTCATCACTTTGTAGTCTTTGCCTTCCAGAAGCATTCTGTCCTTCAGATATTTTCTCTCTGTCTGAAAGAATCAACCATAAAGATAATGCATTTATTGAAAGGCAAAGCAAGTAAGATCTGTAATCTAACACTGGGCCGACACTCCAACACCACATGGTATTAGATCAAAGGCCCTTAGTTCCTGGAAGCAGAATGATGTCAGCTATGTGTTGTCAGAGACAATATGGGAGTTAATAAACAACAGACCAGGGAAAGCCTCAACCCTTCTAGACGCTTCTCATTCACGTTACCATCCAGGAAGAGGTGCTATTTCAGCAGACAAATAAAGCCACAGGGAAATCTCATGATGGCAAAGTATTGGGAGCCCAATATTTGAGGAAGTTACACCTTACTTTGCAGTGAAATTAACCTGCCTCCTGAGTTATTCAAATGAGGAGTGGTCTTGTTTTAAGTTTTACCAATCATAAAATGCAGTTATTAGAGGTGTGATTTATTGCTGATCTGTGACCATCTACTCACTCCAGTATAAGCACTGTTTTTTTTTTCCCTTTGGTAGTCATGTGAGCAGGGAAGGGAGCAAAACATTCTACCTCTTACAGCTCCTTCAGGTTTTAGACTGCCACTCACTGTGTCACAGTACACACCATTCTCTTGCTGTATGAGTACCTTCCACATCAAACTGAATAGGCTACTAAAAATGTCTAAAGAAGTGTTGCTTTCCAAATAAAAATTATTTAATGGATTTTGACATAAGATACTTTTTTTCAATTTAAAAAGTTTGCTGAGTTTTCACAGCATGCCTAAAAAAACCCCCTTAAAAATCAGTTTTGCTGGGTTTGCCATTGCCAAATATTTGGACTTGAATGGAACAGCATGTGTCAATGAAAAACCACTGTCTAAGAAGCAGCCCAACTTCTGCATTGATAAACTCTGCATTTACTTCACCCGATATCTATTTAGTTTCTCTAAATTAATTTTGTGAATGAAGAGCCCCTGAAGAGAGAAATAGCAAATACTTTTGTACAGGAGATTAATGTGGAGTATCACACACAGCCACTAGGTGATAGCAAAAGCATGTCCACTGCAGGGCTGGCCAACCTGAGACGTGTTCAGGCAACTTCACACCTAATAGTTCTGCTATTTACGTTTTTATTAAATCTTCTGATATTGATTTGGAAATATCTGAGCAACTTGTGTCTGTAAAGTTAATATGTAGCTTATCAATTTTGTGTTGTAGCAGGCACTGATGAGGAAAGACAGATAAAAGGAGGATAAATTTGGATCACTTTCCTTGCAGAGAAATGACAGAATTCGTAATTTCACTCTTCTTGTGTAAGTTGCACCATAAGACTCAACCAAAGAAATAAATAAGCCTGAAAAGATACTGAAGAAAAGCATCCTATAAACTGGAAAGGGTACAGTGGACCGATTTTTCTGGGTACCAAGCAGGAGTGGTTCTGCTGAAGTGCTGTAAGCAGATTCAAATGATGAACACCAGGGAGAATGGAATGAAGCACAGAGGCAGAGAAGCTGAGAGGATCCATACTGGGCAGTAACCAAAACTGATTTACTGTGTTCTCTCAGAGGCAGTGCAGCACCAGCATCACATTATTGCTTTGGAACATGTAGCACCAGAAGAGGTGTTTCCACACCTGGGCTAACTGCAGCACAGCTTGCTACGGGCCATCCTCTGCCCTGGCCCCTCCTCACACACTATTTGAAATGCAGCCTTAGGTTTGTTCACCTCAGCACACGCTGCAGCCCTCTCTTCATCTCTTGCGCTGAATTCAAGTGTTACATTAGAAATAGTCAGTTAGGTTTTCTTGCCTTCTGTGCCAAGCTCAATCCCAGCATGACCAAGATAAGCTTCAAAAGACCTGGCTGCAGTTTCTACTCAAATCAGGAACACATTTCAGAGAAGATCCCACTGGGCTTCCTTTATCCCACCCGTATCCCACTAGAAGTCTAGAGCTAAGAGAAGCAACAATAATGGATATTTATTTGCTTTGCCAATTCCACTGGTAAATTTCACTCAAACTAATATCTCCACTTTGGTAGCTACCCTACCAATAGAAAAGAAAGATAATCCAATTTGGAACTTGGACTTCTGGACTGTTTTGGGGCTATGCTAACTATGCCAGCTTCACCCAATTCAGCAGTACTAAGAGCTCCCAATTCAAGTCTGCCCAGCACGAAGATGTGCAGAATTATCAGATCTGACAGCAGAGCTGCACCAGACAGTAGTGTGCAACTCTCTCCAGTGTAAAGGAGCCAGACTCCTCGACTGCTAATATTCAGGATATTGAAGAAGGTAATTACACCATATTTAGTAACATTATATTCTGTACGGGGCTGCAAGGCTGCACAGCTGCTACCTGTCTCAATCCTTCAACACATCTGATAAAATCATAGCAGAAAGCAGTCAGTTGGCTTTCAGAGTTCTCCAGGCAGAAAAAAATGTGACAGGGCAAATATGTTCCTCTGCCAGCAGCACTATCTGTGTCACTGTTAATATCAATCAGACAGAGACTGAAAGCACTGGAGTATCTCACCCTACCTTATGATATCGGAAGTATCTTCAGTGTAGGGTTGTGGAGAGTGAACATCTGCTGGAACGAGACGGCTCTTCGCAGATTCCATCTGTATCCCAGGAGAGAAACATTAAATCAGGGTTTAACACCATATGAAGTACAACAGTCTCCATTAGCAACCTCATTTAGTGGCACATGGCTTTACGTAAAAACTTGCGTAAGATCATCATGATCCTATTACCTGGAGTTGTGCACATGCCTGAGCATTTCAACAGTGACACAGCCCCAGTCAAACATACAGCATGTAATGCATATTTCTATTTTCAAAGTGCTGGACACATGAAATTTTTAAGCTTCTAGTGCTAAAATCTTCCTAGAAGAGGTTTCAAGAAAGGCAGCTTTGCTGTATTCTTCCCCAAAGTCCAGCCCGAGCACTTCAAGGGCCAACATCTGGGCAGGTCAGAAGAGCTCTGTCTCAGAGATCTAATCAATACTGGGGCTGTGTAATGAAGTCATTAACAACAACAACAAAGTTTCATTCATGGTGGAGGTTTTATAGTCTGCCGGGAACTGGGTGGAGAGCTACCACTGTTTCAAACAGGACACTAACAAATAGAAACCACACTGAAAATAAATCCAGTGGCAGTTTTTGTTTGTCGTTTTTTCTTTAATTCAATTCCATTCCTTCTGCTTATGTTGGAATATTTTACTGAGCCTTCAGTATTGCAAAACACAAGGTCTCTTCTTTTCTGGACAGTCATGAATGAGACCCAAATCTGATGCACGCTCTGAGGATGAGCTAACTAAGGGCTATTCCAATTATTTAAATACAATTCTGAGAAATGCCGCACTCCGTAATATTCCTCTTTCAAAACCCGATGATCACAGTTTGGCTTTCCCCTTTATTTTCCCTGTTTCTGTGCTTGAAAAATTTATAGCCTGCGAAGTTGGTTATGCCTGACTCTTGCACTCCCAGTGCCCAGGAGCGTACGCTGGTGTGCAAAAGGTTCCACTGAAATAGCGGAGCTGCTTGAAGTGTAAATCTCAACACGACTTGAGTAAACACAGCTCAAGCATCCCCTCGTAAGGGACAAGACTTTCACAAGGTTGGCTTATCTACACGAAAGGGCAAAGGATGAAGCTCTTACCCCAACTCTCTTCAGATCTTCAGAGTTTAGTGCAGAGCCAGAGACGAAAATTGTGTAGGCTGAATAGCATTTGAACACAGCTCCCAGCTCCAGACTAGGAATAGACCTATTCAATACAAACAACAACAGGGGGGGGAAAATCCATCAATCTCTCATAATTACATTCTCTGCAAGTCTCCATTTCTCAGAGAAGCTATTTGCCATAACTACTTGCTGTTTAAAAAAAGCTACAGGGATTTTGGCAGCTCAGTTAAAGTACATAGTTTAGATTTTAATGAAAACAAGCTTTTATAAAACTTAACAGTCATGGAAATGTTTCCTGGATTTTTCCTGTCTTCTGCTATTGTCATTAATTTTTCATGAGTATCATTCCACACCATCCATGCAGCTCTAATTCTACAGCTCACTGTTACCCCACAAGAGTCAGGAAATGACACTTCCTAGGGCTTGATTCGGCATTCTCTTTTCAAATGAAACTGCTGAACTTCAACTTTCTCTCCAACTCAAGCATTATTTTCCTATTCGATTTATGCAACTCTATCTCATCCAGGAACGTCTGTAACATTCTCTTCTACAGAAGCTGTGCAATACATTATGGAGATATTCCTACACTGCTCCCAGTAATGAGGCGTGCCCTGGAGGAAGGTATCCAATTGTGATTAAAAGACAGGAGTTGGAAAATTCACCCATTCTCCGAGCAGTTTATTTCAGTGATTATTAATCACTCCTCACTTTCAAAAATGCATGCCTTGCTTCTAACTTGAGTTTGCTCGACTTTGAACTCTAGTTATTAGCTTTTGTTATGCCTATCTTTCCCAGATTAAAGAAGATTTTTATACTGGTTGTGAAGCTACTCAGGCACTTTTATTAAGCCAAACTCCCTACCCTCTTCTTGCTACACTAAACAGACTGAACTCTACATCTCTTCCTCTAAAGCACTTTTTCCTGTCTTTGAACCATTCCTGTACCTCATTTCCATGCATCCTCAATTCAACAGCCCTCTCAAAATGTCATGATATTTAAAAGGAGATGCCTATAATATTCTGTTCACCTCTTGCCCCACCTCCACTGCATTCCAAGGTAAAATTGTGTTTGTGCTCCTGCAGTCACCTCCCAGAGAAGCTTCTGCTTTCAGAAACATGTCTAATAGCTTCAGCTGGGCATAAGAAGGGGATCTGACAGGACAGTTGAAATGCCCAATATTTTTGGCACTGAAAAGTGGCTTCACTTTCCTCCCTTTGCCATATGCCAGCACGACCAAGTGGAAGTTACAAATTTTCTCCCCAGGATAAAAAAAATGTCTGAGAAATTGAGACAGCTGACAATTATTTGATTAGGCAAGACCTGAAGTCGGGCATATCTGCCAGAGCTAGTTTACTATGCAATTTACAGGGAAACATACTTTTTTTTCAACTGATCACAACAGAAAACATTTTATCACGCACATTCCAGCATGAAAGCTCCATTGCTACAATTTGGTTGGTAACTCCCATTAATTAGTCACACAGCATTGCTTTCCTTCACTTTCAGATCTCCTGCATTTCCCCTAAGCGTTCAGGGACTCAAAGTGAAATCTCAGAGAAATGAGGATACATACTCTCCCAGAAAAAGGATTTCTGTGCAAACATTTCCCTTGTCCTGAAGCAAAAAGTCTCGGAGGAATGCAGTGACACTCTCTGGAGTGGTATCATCACAGAGAAGGAACTAGCTACAGGAAGAGATCAAGCAAGATTTGTCACTTTGAAAATAGAATGGCTGTTGCAAAGCTGACATTGTATGAAACTACACACCTGCTTGTAGCATAGTATTCCCAGTAATGCAGAAAACAGGTTGTCTTTGGGTCAATGAAAATTTCATCCATCATGACCATGTACTTCAGGAGTCATTTTGGAAAGGAAGAGGATCCGTAAGGGTTAGAGGCAGCGCATGGTAGACACTCCGAAAACACAGCCACAGAAGGAACTTTACAAAACCTCGTTAAAGCCGTACCTGCCCAGTCCTGTGAGTGACCAAAAAACCAAACCAACCCCAAAACCAGCAAAACAACAAAACCAAACCAAATCTACACTAAAAAAAACTACACCACCACCACCGAAATAGGTCTCTTCAATCTCTAAGTTAGGCTACCACGTCAGGCAGCTTCTCTTCCTCTGAAAATAAAGCGCATGCTGAATAGTGCTGTTGACAAGGTTTATTCAGACAGTCTTGAGTAAGGACCAAGCAAGAGTAAGTTTCAGGATTTCACTGAATTTACTACAGGAAGCTTTATTTAGCTTCTTATTTATTCTGAGCTGGTTTCCAGCCTAGTCACTGACCTGATTTTTATTTTCTAAAGACAAACAGCAACCATACTTAGTTTTTCCCACTCACCACTTCATAGGAGGATTTGTAATTTTTATGGCTTTCAACAATTTCCACTTCATTTTTTTCCATATACAACATTAGTATTTTCCTTTATTACCCAAGTCAGCCAAAATACACACACCGGAGAATGTCAGGTTTCCAAGTGCACTTGGCAAGGCTTTAACTTACTCGTTCTTTGCGATCCTGTGGCACTGCAGTATCCATAGAAGTTCTAACAACATAAGTGCTCTCAGAAACCTCAAACCTGCTAAAAAGTGAGAAAGTCAGAGAAGAAAAATTCTGCCCAGAAGTGGAGTGTTTTTAGGTATTCAGACACAATTAAATATGCATGCTTTGTTTCCCACATATCTATAGTGGACCCTACTTCAAACCCGGCAAGAGCGGATAACATTGCTCAGTGTTCAAAGCCTTTATGGCACTGGATTTCCACCTGTGTCCTCAGAGGAGGCCTCGAATGGTGAGAAAAATAAAGAATTGCAGTTCCTTTGAGCTGTAACATGAAGGCTTACTTGACATACAGCTCCACTAGGCTATAGACCCCAGAGCATGTAAGAAAGCCACCCACAAAAGTCAGGGTACCATCTTTGCTTCCCTGCTGGGTAACTCCTCACCCAGTCCGTCAGTTACAGTGACTGCTGAGGCAGAAAAACACAATGGAGACAGACCTGGGGAAATTAAAAGCCCCTCAAAATTAAAGGAGTTTTCATACTGATGGTCAAAGCCTCCCTGAATCAAATTAAATTTGAAGGGAGTCCCGATGTAAGACGCAGAACAACTGGATGGAAAGCAGGATGTCCAAGTCTTACTTACCCAGCCAATTCCTTTTTAAGTAACAGGAAAGGTAAACCGGAGGGATCATGAAGAAATCCACACGAGAATTCAGCTCAAGACAGAACCTCAGCATGTCATCTGCTGCCACAAACTGAAGATGAATAACATCAAAAAGCATCAGTGCTGTATGATCAGAGCCCTCCGAGGAGGAAGCAGTCTGCTTCCTTCTCAGTGAACATCTACTCTCACCTCCAGGTGCAACACTATTCATGGAAAGAACTCTGCATAAATAGGATTAACTGCCTCTTTATTCCTTAAAAAACCCAACTCTCTCCATTCTGAAGCTATTCCTAGATGTTTGTCAGATTTATAACGTTCTGGGATTAAACACAATATTGAATTGCTCTTGATGTATAATTCTGCTTCTTAGGTTTACCCCTGCTGATTGAATTCAGTTCAGAGTGCTTCACAGCTTTTATATTTTATTTATTTTATTTTATGATTCCATTTTATTTTTCCAGTGTTGTGCACCAGTTGAAGCAAAGAACTGAGAACAATGCTCTGGCATATTAAATCAAAGGAGTTTACATATTAATATCTTTTTACCCCTGAGCACATTCTACAAAATACATGTCTTCAGGTGAAGACTGGCAGGGGCTGCACTGTGCTTTCCTACTCAGTCTCAGTATTTTATTCCCATCAAAATGTTTCTGAAGGTTGGATTTAATAGAAGAACCCCATTCCCATTTAGGTACCAAAAAACAGATATCCAGACTTTCAGAAGAGCTTTGGGTAGTGCGTGACGAGCTTTATTAGAAGTCCCATGTTCGCTAAATATTGCAATAACAACAGGTGGGATTTGAATGCTTTTGAAAAATGTTGGTACCAAAAAAGGTGCTGGGCCCTTTTCAAAAGCTGTAGGATTTGGACATCTGTCCCTCAGCTCTTCCCAAAATCCAGCCTTGAAGGTACACATGCTCCATGAGAAGACAAAACCTGTGCTAACCAATCTACTTACCAGTACACACGCCACAGGTGTCTGAGCTGACAGCAGCGTTTCTGCCCGTGTAGAGAAGACTCTGATCCTCTAAACCAGTGTTTCCTTTTGCATGGCCACCAGACATCTTTGTCCTGACAGAAGGGCAGAGATCATTAACCTTGGCTTTGCCAGACACTGTTTCCCAAGATGGCTAAAGACAACACATGCAGCCACCACCAAATCTGGATGGGGATGGAATATATTTTCCTCCAGCTAAGCTACCAAAAGCTTCAAGAAAGCCTTATCATCCTGGGATTTGCTGAGGGCGTGCTGTGCAGACACAGACTGTCCCATTGCTTCTCTACTGGCTGCCCCAATGAAGAGTGCTAAGTCAGAGTTCCTAGTGATATGAAAATAACCAAATTGGGACACACGTGCTCTCATGCCCACAGATGGCAGCATTTCCTTGGGTTAGGCTACCTCTGCACACCAGTGTGCAACACCAATTTGCTTCTCAGCATCACTGTAGCCTTGGACACAGAGAAAAAAAACAACAAAGCAGAACAGCACAGAAAAGCACGTCCCAGACACTGCTCAGGAAAAGCAACAGTTCATTGTGTACCACAGGCCTGGCTGTCCCACCCACAGCTGGTGGGGTGGCACCGCCATCAGATGCCACCAGTTCACACAGTATCTCTCCCCCTTTCTGCTGAAACAGAGCATCATCAAAAGCTTTAGGTCTTGTTGAGAGTTTTGAACTCTTATGAGCACTGCAGATGAATAATGCAATCAGGCTCCTTCATGCAATCAGGACAGCTGAGCGTGGAAGCAGTGATTTTGCCTCAATTGGGAAAAACATGTGCCCAGGAAAAAAAAAAAAGAAAAAGAAAAAAAGGACAGTGAAATAATAGCCCAGCAAACAGTTGGTGGGGAGGCAAAGAATATGGTATCATAACCTTTAAATATAGAAATATTTGATGTCTGCCCTCCCTTTTCCTCCCTTGCTGAGCCTCAGAGGGGACTATGAGTGACTGGAACCAGTGGGGTGATTTGAATGGTGAGGGTGGTCCTGGGGACGAGTCATTACCTGTGTTTTCATGGAGCCTAATAAGAAAAAATTGTAATCAGCTCATCTAAGGCTCCAGGATCCTTGAGCCAAGGACAGAAAGAACTTAAATTCCCAAAGGGAGAAAGGGTGGGGAAAAGGTTAATTCCGCCTGGGGACTAAGGACAGTGGTAAAATCTCCCTCACTCTGCAGATCCCCCACTTTAGCAATGAAGCGTTTACCTGGGGACAGGAATTCCCCCAGATGACAAAGGGATGTGTGACACCAGTCAGTGCCAACTTCTACTCCACATGTTTCCTTAACACATTTTTTCCCCCCTGGTCCCCGCTGTGTCTCACATCTCCTGTGGTGCCAGCTCTCCTCTGAAGCTCTCCTGCCGTGGGGAGGTTCTGACTGAAGATGGCAGCCTCTGCCCATCCCTTCTTGCTGAGCCAGGCCGGGAACCAGCTCACTGTACCTCCCAGCTGAGTCCTCATCCAGCTGTCCCCAGAGCAGAAAGAGGTCATTCACAAATCACAGCCACTCAGCGGGAGCACAGACTGCAAAAAGAAAGAGATTTATTTGCATGCAGTAGCGCCCTGCCCTGTCTCTGCTGTGACAGGTACACAAACCAGGGAGGAGACATGCAGCAGAGTGCAGACTGCTGTTTTCTTTAACTTGACTGAATTGTAGTTCAGGCTGCGCTGATGCACGCATTCGGAATTAAATACAGAGCAGAAATCCACCAAGAGGCAGCATGTACTGCTCATTTCTGGTGCAAGAACAGCATTACAGATACTCGGAGTGCTTCATGAGCGTGAGGACACCCACACCTATCTCCTGATGGGACAGAGCTCTGGGCTATCAATATTTACAGGTAGAAAAACTGAATGAGAAAAATTAAGGCTCCAAAGCAGTTCCGTACGATACTGGGAACCTGATTTCATAATTTTCTGGCACAAAAGTCTGTGTTTTAAGCTGCCTCCTTTCTGCAGCCACACTGCTGCAACATGGTAGCATGATGCTCAGCCGCTGTCTCCAAGAAGAATGTTCAGTGCCCACTGTGACACATCATTTAGTTGGTCTCTAGTCAGTGGAATAAAATAAGGCTTTTCATGAGAGAGCATTATGGATCTCCTAAATTACATTCCTATTCTGGATCTTCCTAATTAGTTACTCAGATGGTAAATTCCTCCAATGGCTAATTATCTTCCCCTAAAAACACACATACTTTTTTCCAACTCCTGTGCTAGCTCCAGCTCCCAACGAAAGCTGAATCCTGACCTTCCAGCCCAATTTCACTGTATATTTTTCTGCTGGCTAGTGGAGCCATCTATTACAAGAAGTCATCTTCCCTATATTTGTGCTTGCACATTGTGATGGAGTCTCCTCTTTATTTCCTCTTTGATAGCCTAAATGGATCAAGCTCCTTACATCTTTCACTAGAAAGATGTTTCCCAGGCTCTGAATCATTTATACAGCTCTTTTATGAACCCTTCCAATTTTTCAGCATCCTCTTTGATCTGCAGACACCAGACCCCAAATCACTATCCCAGTGAAGATCTGGTTAATGGGGGTGGATGGAGTGGTAAGCTTATTACATTAGACCCGTGAAAGGAAAGATTTCGTTTTAAAGTGCACCAGTTTGACTGAGAGGAAAGAAGGATAAGAGAGGCATTGAATTGGGGAGACATTTCCCGAAAGGATTAAACTTCTGTCTGGGTAATGAGAACATCCACAGTCACATTAGACCGGATTAAAGAGAAAGATAAATTCTGCTGCTTCAGAGCATAAACCAATAGCTGGTGGGGACTACAAATAAATGTCTCCTTGGGGTAGATTCTTCTGTAATTGATCACTGTGGAGAGCTTACACCTCCCACTGAAGCAGCTGGCTACCAGCAGACCCAGCACACTGGGATAAATGGGTCTAGAGGAAATCACCCATCTTTCTATTACGGGGAGACACACACACCGATTGAAGAGACAAAGGGTTTGCATTTAAAGATTCAATCCTTATGTCATCTCTCTCTGCTTCCAAGCCTATCTGGGCAGGAAGGCTGAGAAATTAAACTGAGAACTATGGATTACAGCCTGTGTTCCCCCAGCCTCCCTGCCACTGCAACCCCCATTTGGGACAGAAGGGAAAATATGTGCCTGAATGCAAGAGTCCTCTTAGCCCTGCCTGGTAAATAGTTCCCACTTTTACTGTGCTCTGAACCTTCCAGGTGCAAAATAAAACAGATTGGTCTGGAATTTGTAAGCAAATGAGCCAGGCTGCTTGCTCCAGGCTTCCAATTTAATAAACATGCATCTATATCTAATGGACAGTCTGTCACTTCCCTTTAATAGAAATCACCTGCTCCTCTAATAATCATTAAACAAATTGACAGCACAATAGCCAAGGCCTCTCATCTTAATGCCACCTGCAGCAAGAGTAAAATAATCCACTAATATCTTTCCAGAAAGGCCATTATTCTGCCTAATATGAATGCACATACAAACACTCCATGTGACATAGAATCAAACATGTCCATGAAGAGAATAAATTGCATAAGAATTCTCTTTATTTATATAATGCATGTATTTTATTAGTAAGATCATTTCTCATTTTCTCATGATGAGGATAATCTCTCACGCCTCCTGCAGTGCTTTCCTCTGGTAGAGCCAGCCCCTGAGCAGCTCTATGGCCCCATCAGGCTGGATGGCCAGACATGCTGCATCTACATCCAAAACACAGCAGCTTTCCTAACTCACATCTTTCAGGCCAGGCTAACACTGCTGAGAACTAGGAAGTTTTTTTTAGTCCCCTTTTGGAAGGGATTAGTGAACTGCAGAGATGTCCTAAAGGCCCAGGATGGCAACTTTGCAAACAAGTGAGAAAAATACTTCAGGCTTAGATGGAACCCATTGGCAGATAATTCAGCGTGCCTGAATAACCCAGGGGCTGTGTGCCGCCTTCCTCGCTCCTCAGTTCAGCATTCTGGGGGCACCACAGTCCTGTGTGGCCTTTGCCATCTGTCAGTCCCTAAAGGATGGTCTCTCTGAGCCCAGCCGGTACACGCAGCACTTTTGAAGCAGCCAGACGTATCTCATGCCATAGAATTCTACATTAGTAAGTGTAAGGTCCCTTGACTTCAAATACTTCAAATAATAAGACCCCACCTTTATTTGTTGAAATCACATTCCATATCCTCCAAGTGGTTATGGCTAGACTTTAGGGCCACAATAAGGGGAGAAAAAAATATCAGAAAATGAACTCCAATATGACAACATTCAGACCCACTGGTGATGGAGCAAGCACAGGGGGACAAGAGCTTACTCTTGAACTTGTTCCTCCCTTTGAACTCTGCGTTTTGTCAGCATTTTCAGACGCCCATCTCAAGCATCTGTTTATCTCTTTGGCCTGGCTCTTGTTCTCCCTCCACACACTCCGATTCTAAATACAGCCCATCAGTCGCAGTTGGGCTTGCTATTGGCCTTCAAAAGCTTTCTTATCCACAGCATTCATTACTGAGGGATACTTGAAGTTAATGAAGAATTCTCTTAACAACCTTATGCAACCAGTTTGATTGTCTCAATCATGCTGATTTGAAAGTCACACTGTACCTTATGGGGCCTCTCATGCCTGATGAGAGTATAGAAAAAAAAAAAAGGCTGAGAGAAAAGACCATGTACCAAAGAGACAGCTACAGCCTAGCACCAGAGAACTCCACGGGCCATGCCCCAAGGGACACCTCTCAGAGCATGGGAAAAGCTCTTCTATAAAGGCAGGTGCACAGAAAAGTCTTACCCACATGCTGGTGGCCAGAATCCCCTAAGGAATCCCAAACCGTCCCTCCAGACATCTCTGTATTTCCACCAGCTGCACACAAAAGCTTTATAGTGAATCACTCTTTGCACAAAACAGGATCAACTGTCCTTCCCAACTCTCCCTCTGCAGAGGAGTATCCACACACACAAGTATTCAAGAGAGATGACGGACATAGCAGGACTGGATCTACTGCAGGGCAATTCCTAGATTTAACAAACCTCATAGGGCTACTGATCATCTGGGAGTTAGGAAGGAGGACACAAGTGAGTCTAAAATGGGTTGTACAGGGATAAATTGGGCCCTTGCTGTTTCTCTGGTCCTTTTCTCCACAGTACAGGAGCCTATCAGTCATTTGCAGAGTTGTCTTCACAGCATGCCTGTGTGGGAGGGAAATTGCATATCCCCATTTTCTATACAGGGAGGTGAAACAAAAGGAGTAGTACATGATTTTTCTGTTCCTCCCCAAAGTCAAGCAGGAGGGCTGCAGGCGTGTGGAACTGTCTCTCCCAAAGTTCCCAGCTCTCAGCTCTCCTCCCTCTACCAGCAGTGACAAACTAGTTTTGTTACTGCCAGGAGTAAAAACCACTATTTACACTGATGAAGAATTCTGACAGTATTTCTCTTTTATAGAACAAACACTGAACTGCAAGAAGCTGGAGAGTCTTCCGTGCCTATTGACTACCGGGAAATCCAGGAATGGAAGCCCGAACTACGACTCCCATTGCCCTGTACAGGGTCATCACCTACTGCTTCACCTTCAAGAACTGCCATTACTGAGGTGGCACAAACACAATTGGACCCAAACTTGTTGTTCCTGACCCCAAACCCTGAAAATAAAGAATACTCCTGAGAGGTACCATGACCAAACATGTTCACTATATATAGGTTCACTATATACATGTTCACATATAAAGGTCCACCTACGTGTGCAGATCCAGGAAGGGTCAGAACATACTCAACTGTCCCCATTCTAAGTCCCATGATTCGTCACAGCCGACCCTATTGCTGTAGACAAACACACCTCAGTAGCACACAAGCCAAGGATGACACCTCCACACAAGACCTGCTGTAACACATCAGTATCACACACTGGTTATGACCCACAGAGAGGTTCCAAAACAGGCACCACACAGTATACACGCTTTTCCTCCATTTGAGCTCTAGCAAAGAAAGCTCCAGTTCAACCAACAACCTGGAAAGAGGCAAACCTTCTTCTGTCTGGGAGAAGCTGGGGGAAGGGGTAGCTGCAAGTGGGAACAAGAAGCACAAGTGATGCACAGCCATCAGTTCCTTCATGTTTAAAAAAATTTCCCGCAGGTTAAAATGGGTCTGTATTTAAGTATCTCCAGTTTTAGAGTAAATTACTCCCATCGAAACCTCTCAGCAATCAAAATTAACAGAATGAGCATCATCATCACCAAGATGGAGTGGAGTGGGAGAGGGCAGGAGGGCAGTCACATTAAGAATCAGATCTCAATCTGAAAAGCAGCGCCAGAAAACATTATGTTGTAACCTCTATTATTTCTCCCAGGTTCCTCTTTGACTCCACCTGGCCCAAAAGCAACTTACTAAGTACCAATACTCTACAGCCCCTGGGACTGCAGAATCTGTCGGTAACTGCAGATTTAGTAGCCAGCCCAGCTGCTTTTCCTGCGCTTTTTCCACCTTTCTATGGCTTGTGCAGAGGAATTGGGAAAAGCACAGTGGCTTTTAGAGACAACGGTGACACATTCTGCTGTGACACATTCACACAGACTTGCTCGAGCAGAGTGACACCTGCCGATTACTGCAGAGGACACCTCCAAGGGACTTTAAAATAACACTGTTTGGGATTTGGGGGTGGGGGGATTCGTTCGCTTTGTGGTTGTTGTTTGTTTTTTTTTTTACCCCCCAAGCCTCTTAAATATTTCAGCCTAGGAACCAAAATCCTTGCTCCAGATCCTCAGCAAGCAGGAAGAGGTATAACTCAGTTAATTTTGAGCCATGGCCATAGAGACAAACTGAGTCAGCAGCTGAGATTGCAGCTATGTAACTTCATTCATAGTTTTTTTTTCATCCAGGATGCTAAAGAACAGGCATTTGACATTAAACTTACTGCTTGGGTCACTCCTTATTTTAAACACTTCTTCTCTCCTCCTGAGATACTGGTACGAATACTCCAAGGGGCCTACCACAGCAAGATGCTCCCAGTAACACCTGGGTGGGAGCAGGCTCTCAGCCTGCTCGGCTGCGTATGAAGGGGTGAACACATGTAATGCTCCTTCCTGCTACACGTGCTGATGCCACCATCAAAGGAGTCTGCACTGGATATAGGTTAGTCTAACCAAAGCACAACAGACAGATTAACACACCTAAATGATACATGTGTTCTAATTAGAGAATGTAATCACCTCAGGCTTGATCATTATTGCTCCCTTTATGTTTATCATTTCAGCCGCATTAAGGTCCCTGGCAGTTCTTTCATCTTTTATATTCAAGGACATCAGGTTTTTAATCATTAAACACCTTAAACACTATTTTTCAGGAATCTTTGAAGAATAATTATTTTCCCAGTATAAACTGTATATCACTGAAGGTTGTTTTAAAAACCTCTCATCTCTGGCGGTTGCACTTATGTCAACAGATCTCTTTGGAAATCAGGCTGTGGGAAAGTAGCTCAGAAAATAAAGAAAAAATGTTTTGTCATGCTCCCTCTTACTTTTTCATCTATTTTGTTCTGTTGGAAGATTTCCAACTCAACTATAGGAACTGTTGGGATTTTCATTTGAGCCTGAGCCCTGAGGGGCAGTCCTGCCCCTGATTTGGGGCTGCCTGACAACTAGATCTCATTTCTTCAGATTCAACTGAATGTTTCCTCTCACACCTTTCTGCATACAGCCAAGTTTTTCTCTTCATGTAGACCAACCATGTGCAAGAAAAAAAAGAATTAAAATTGCCACATTATTTGTCTTCCAAAAGTCTTCTTTTGCAACTAGTGATATGCAGGGAAACATTCAGCAAGAGTTGGCGTAACTTTTTGCACATTCACTGCTACATGCATTTATTATGTGGTTAGCTTCATATGATTCTGCAGAATGCATAAATCTGGCTCAGAATATAAAAATAGCCCACTATCAATCTTTCTGTAGTGGGAAGTGTAGATTCATCAGTGCAGGCAGAGGGAGCACTGGCAAAACTTTATAGCTGCTTCCATAAAGCTGTCAGCAGTGAAAACAGGCTGGTTTTTAAGCTCAGAGAACAAAGACCATATTGGCAGCAAGTCTTACAGCAGGAATGCTGATGAGATCCCCCAGCCAGAGGTGTGTGGCTGGACAAGGAAACACAGACACAGACCTTTGAGCTCTCTACCAGTGTGAGTCCATCAAGTTGTCAAGTGACTGCAACTCTTCTGAATGCATCTACAAAGGACAACACTTCCTTTCCTCTGCAATTGTCTCAAAAGACATTACAAGCCCTTAGCATAACTGCCTACCAGAGGTATATACTGGACATAATTGTTCAGAATTGTATAAAACAATGGCCTGATGTTGCACCTCTTACTTCCCTCCATGATTATTTTGCTGGTGTGCCCCTCAAATTGAAAACTCAAGCCTGTACGTTAGTTCAAGGAGCACTAGTTTAGAGTTCTCTTCAGAAACGTGGCCTTTCAGAATCAGCAAAGCTGGAAAAGAAGCTTAACTGACACATTCTTCTTAATATGGTAGTTATGGAAAACTCTGAACCACAGCTAATATTGATACAAAACCAGCTAACCTCATGAATGTGAGAAGAA
This sequence comes from Calidris pugnax, assembly GCF_001431845.1. NCBI lineage: Eukaryota > Metazoa > Chordata > Aves > Charadriiformes > Scolopacidae > Calidris > Calidris pugnax. The sequence continues at coordinate 1,290,052 of NW_015091123.1, read as the reverse complement.
CTTAGCAGAAAAGGAGGGTTACAGTTCTTTGTGCATCTGCTTCTGTTGGGCTTCTTGCCAACAGTGTTACCAATTAAAATAGAACTTTGGTAATCCCAAACCTTCTGAAATGATCATTGTCTGTCAGTCCTGTCAAGACACTGGCTATTTTCAGTAAGAGTACCAGCAGTCATATCTATTCTTCTGTTTTCAGCCAGGACAGAAAACCAAAACATCAAATGGGGTTCCATGTGGGAGTTGTTTTCGTGATTCACACCCTCAGCCCATGACGAGAAAGAGGGAGAGGGAGGGGAAGTCTCTCACCACTTGAACAAGACACAGGTTGGGGCTGGAGACCTGTACATACCCAACTACCACAGAACCTTGTTTTGAGATCTCCCATCTTACAGACTGATAAACACAGTTATAGCCCACAAAGCTGGCTATTTGCAAGATTAGAAAGTAGAAGTTCCCATTTTGAGCCAAATGACCTTCTCATGAGTGAAAACTGAATCAAATTGTCCAGACTGTACTCTGTAATTAGAGGCTCAATATAACTTCAGGACACTGTTACCATATGCACTTTTCCCCCTTTTGATCACTCAGAATTGGTGTGATAACTGCACAGCAACATGAAAAATACATGGCATTCCCAGGCTCCAGCTCCCATCTCTTAACTGACAATATGACAGTGAGTGTGCAATAATTCAATACAAGCATTATGAAAAAAATGTAAACATTACTGACCCAAACTCCATTTTTGATACAGTTCACAGAAGATCGGATCCAAAGCCCTTTGAAATTCATATGAAACCCTTTCAGAATCTGTTTGAACATCACCGGGCTGCACTGCTGCAGTCTCTCTAACCTGGCAAGTATACTTTTTGTGCATGAATACCAATAATTCAGAACAAAAGCAGTAGCACATCTTTTGAGACTGTGCCCCAGACACAGAAATCAGTCAGTCAGTAAAATGCAGAAGGCGCTCCCTCCCAACTGACAGCTTTTACCAGGACAAGTAATCACTCTGAAGGACATGAATTGTTTATATCTAGAAAGATGAAAACCCCACAATGCACCGCATGACATTCTTTGCATACATTGTGCATCTGGATGTTCCTTCCCCAGTCTGGACAGGCAGCTACCCTATCTGGAACAGTTACTGTATCCACCATTCCTTGGCTTCCCATCTCTTCAGATCTATTATCAGAGCATCTGTTTTTCTGATCTGTTTCTGTCCCAGTACAGACAGGTCAGACGGATCTACTATCGAAACAAACCAGCTCTCCTGTCCCAGAAGGGCTGAAGAGCATTGCTGGGGGTAGCTCTCCACAAAAGGCAGCGGTGTCCTTCACAGGCACAGCACCCTGCAGCCTCGGGCATTCAACAAGTAGGAGCAGAAGAGACCGTCCCACCTGGCCTCCAGGTGCCTGTTCTGTCATTACCGGGGCTCAGTGATACTCAGTGGGACTTACCCTCCATAAAGTTGGCACTTTGTGCTCCCAGGATTGCAGCACCATTGAAAGGGGACAACAACTTTGTAGCTGTGAGGGATAGGAATGCATTTTTCAAGAAGTCTAATGGCTGGAAAGCCCCAGCATTGATATATCATCTGCAAGACTGTTAAGAAGTAATCCTGCAAACCAATCACTGTACAGTGACTCCCTGTATTGGAAATTACACCACCTAAACACGGGCTAAAACACAATACTATGCCTCCAGTCAAGAACTTCCTCTATTACTAGAAAATCAATTACTTCTTCCAGTCTGGACTGCAAATATTGAAGGTGACTAAGTATCCTGTGATCTTTTTCACTCATAAACTCCTCTCTCTACAGTAGGTGTACCACAGAGGTGGTAATAAAATTCGTATCTAGTGGTTCATGCACATTTCAATATTACTCTCCTGCAATTGAGCCTGGTGAACAGAAAACAAATTTAAATCATGATAAAAGCCCAGGCAGATGCTATCCATATTGCTAACGGCTTGTCATAGGTAGAGATGTATTTTGTCTCCTTTGGGAATGGCACTTGTCATTTTTTCTCACTGTAAAGCTGTAACATTTATTGTCTCTGAGCGGGAGCTGCAAGGTATTCCACTTGGATGATACACATGTGAGAATGGAGTCTGCTGGTTTATAGTTTACTTTCTTGTGCTCCTCCCTCCATTTCTCTCCAGTAACACACAAATTCTCTGCCCTTTCTTTTCCTGTCTTGTTATAATTAAGGTGTCTGACTCAAACTCCACTGGCTCCAGAAAGATTTGGAGCAAGCGCCACCAACCATGTTGGGTCTCCTATGAAATCTGCAATGATATCCTCAAGACTTTAAGGCAGCTTTTGGAGGAAAAGGTGGAAATATATGTTTCAGGGATGTAGTCTCCTTCCATTTGAAACTCCTATGGCTGACCAGCCCTAGGAGATGCTCTACTGAGCTTCAACATCTTTTCACAAGCAGTAGGGTGGCTAGAATTGACAACTATTAGTAAAAAAAACCAAACAGACAAGTGGCACAAGAGAGACAAGACAAAAACCCACCCTAAATTAAGTGTTCAACACTCAAGTGTGTCCCACAGAAATTCTAACTAAGTATGTTAATGCTACAGAGGTCTTCAGAGACACAGGAACAAAAGTTACAGTGCTGTCAGTGTAAGCTGAAAGAGACTCACTGTTGTCCCAATACTAGGATATGGAGGGTGTAGGTGGCAGAATTAACCCAGCTGAGTGTCTGTGTATTTATTTGCATTACAACTATATTCCCTTCATTTTCTTCTCCCCTCCATTGCAGTTTTCAAAGCACAGTTTAGCACAAGCCCTACCAGAAACAAAAGTCAGAATAAAGGCATGCTGTCAATGGCGTATTTGTGACTGGATGAATTGGTACCTTCAGGGCAGGAGAAAGAAGAAATATTTCATGTCAAAACAGCTGACCCAAGATAGCTGCTTTAATGCAAAATCCCAGCAAGAAGCATGCCTTTACCTTGGGTTAAATAGTCAAGATAAACTGCAGGGTGAGGGGTACACAGGAATATATTTTGACTGTACAGGCACTGTACTTCATTTCTACTACTATTTATTTCAACCTGGTCACAGACAGCTGGTACTTTACTGAAAAAACATTACTTTTACAGGGAATATACATTCTGCCAAATCAACAATGGCTTAAATTGCCTTTTCTTAATAGGCCAGTGGTTCTAATACAGAGACAGCAGAAATAAGCAGCTTTACTAGATGAGCGTGCTGCAGCCTCAGCGCAGTTTCTCTTTCGCCCTGCTGCCGTTACAGAACGGCCACCACAACAATTAACAGTCCCATTTCTTATCAACAGATTCCTTTTTATTCAACATAAAACTGCTGAGCTGAAGCTACCACAAAAATTCATCAGTTACCACATCTCAGGGTGGTAACTTCACCTGAGAAGAGACCATCCTCTAATCACCATCCCCAGTCAACCCAGTGGGACTTCCCACCCCCACACACCTAAGCCAACCTCCAAAGCAGTTCCCAGTCCTCCTTAAAGGGGGTTAAATTCAGAGCTTTTTGGTTTTAAAATGAAGACAAGTAAGAGTAGATATTTTCCTTGGTTTGTGTTAGCATTTTCTGTTGATAATTTTTATTTTCAGAGCTTCACAAATTAAAACTATTATGCACCAAAGGCCTCATTAAGATTATGTAATTAATTTCACTAATGGAAGAATTTCTAAATGTGTTTTTAAATATATTTTTTAATGTAGTTACCTAATTTCCCAGGTAAATACCAGGCTATTGACATTTTGCAAGGCTCGCATTTATAAATAGCATATTTCTAATGCACTAAACTTAATAGAATCCTTTTAGAAAACCTATTATACCCTTTAATGTAATGTAAAGTTTTATTACTTTTTAGTAATTACAGTGTTTGTTTTGCAGAATTAATTACCAGCTGGCTCAACCTGTACAACTCCTCATCCCATGCTTCTCTCTCCCCTAGCTCTGCACTGAGTCTGGGTCATTGGCATAATTACTGGAGATTAACAGAAACAGGTAGATTGGTTTCTGCGTGCTGCTGTATACTCGACAATAAACATATTCCCTCATAGAATATTCTACTTTGAATTAGACCCTGAACAAGAAAGGTAATGTAATAAAACTGTTAAAACAAAAAAACTCAAAAAGAATTTGGCAGAAACCCATATCTAATTCCATACAATTTTGCAGCAACTCACCCTGCCTGTCCCACAGACACACAGACAGAGCCTCCTTCAGTTCTGTAAATTAAAAACCACACACGAACATCTGCAGAGCCCAACATGTTCACACCAGCTCAGAACCCACAACTGGGTGCCATGGCTTTCTAGCCCTTACGTGACTGTTCAGAAAGGAGCTGGTGTATTTTTGAAATCCGGTACTAAATGAGTCAAGTTATGCATATGCTGACACAATTATATGATCCAGGGCATAATGACTACCAATTATTCTAAATTTCCAAACTGAGCAATTGCTTACATTAATTTTTTTTTTTTAAACCCTGCAGTCTCAAGCACAAGCAATTGCAAGCTATTCTTTGCTTTCCTGGAAGTAGTCTCCAACTTCTTCCTCCTGCTGAGACCCTAGATCATTAACATTGTTAATGTTCTCACTAAAACTGTTTGGAGAATGTGACAAGTCTAATTTGTTACTGACAAACCAGTTGGGAGTATGTTTAAAATGCATCAGTCTTGCTGTTGTACCCTTTGAATGGATGTGTGGTTCCCGTCAGATAGACTTGCTATTTTGTTAAAGACTATCTGTTATTTCATCAATCTTTTTGCCAGCTATAGAAGGGAGAACCCTCCATTTTGCTTACTTCCATTTCTGCTTTTAGATCCTAAGAAAAACTGTCTTTAAAATATGGCAATCACAGCCCAGGAAGGGAAAGAAACAGCTTTGCAAGGGAAAGCTTGGGAGCCCAGCAGAGCTTGATTCCTCAGAGCAACACCTGGAGACCTGTTTTTTTCGCTTCAGCCACAAAGGCTGATGGTGGCTCGATCTCACCTATGCACAAACATGAGCTCATTTAACTGGAGAGTAAGCCTTTTGTAGTGGTTTAGTTAAAATGTTACAGCTTTGTAGCTGGACATTTTTATATTAGTTGTAGCTGAAGTAGTGAAAGCTAGAGCAATATAACTTGTTTAAAGCAATATAAACCCATATTGAGAAGTCAGACTAACTCAGGGTAAACAGATGTGCAACTTCTGTGGGCAGGTTCCTGTGTCCAACATCTATTCAGCAATATCCCAGACGATGGCTTTCCACATAGTCTCATCAACACAACCCCTCCAACGTGGTAGCAAAGAAAAGCCAGAAGGAATATGTTAAGTGAGAGCCAAAAACGAAAGGCAAAGAATCTACCTCCTCCTGTCTCAAGCAGAAGTCAAGTATGTTTTGCTCTCCATGTTGACCCTCTTAAGAGAGATTTTAATAGTAGAACCTGCTAAGATCTGTCTTGCTGAGTTTTTAAATTTGGTCCCTTTTCACAGCACAATGCCTCTGTTAATTTAACAAGCTGAGAGGGATTTATAGCTCTGACTTAGAAGTTTATAAATTGTTATTGCTTTTCTTGAGTTTTTCATTTAAACGAGTTGTAAAGCCTGGGAATATCTCATGGAGAATGATTTAACTCTGGCCATGCTGCACATCTGTAACCAGAGCGGGTGGAATGGAGACTGCTATCTTGCTAAATGTAAGGGGAGAGGCAGCCCCTTGAACAGACCCATGAAGAGAAGAATGGCCATTGCACCCAAATGCATTACTACACGCAGCATATATTATGTTGTGCACACTGCCTATACTTTGCTGTCTATCAGATATTTTGTATTAATAGCAATGGTTAGCACTTTTCCTGGCCTCATCATATGGAGGTGAAATTGTTGTGTTTTTTTTTTCAAAGGAAGACATTATTTCCATCCAACAGAGGAAGAAGTTAAGATGGCAGAATGAGAAGGGAGTAGCTTTCAAAGGTTCAGACACAGATTAAGGTCCTCTCTACCCCTTTTTCCCTTGTTTCTTCTGCAAAATGGCAACGGATCCATTCATGCAAATATAGAAATATTTTTTGTTTTAAGCAATAAAGCTGATGCTGCTAGCTAGAGCAGACATATAAAGTGGATCCTAAATCAATCTACATAGTTAATTTGGGACTTCTTACCTTTTAAATATTCCCAGAATCATAAGGATGCCAAGAGCTGATCAGAGAAGATTCATGTTTCCTTTGGTGTAACAGTATTTATGTTAGTGCACATCCTGATAATTACGCAGTGAGTTTCAGGCTGCCAGAAATACCTTGAGAATTCCCCTACGGGTGATTCTGTGGAGGAAAAGGAGAAAGCGAATATCAAACATACTGTAGTCAATATTTTTTTATCATACCAGCACTGCTACAGAGTCTGAGCCCATTTGCAATTTAGCAATGCTGAGTCTTTCCATCTCAGCTGTAGCAATCCGTGCCTACTGCTGCCTAACTCTTTAAAAAAAATAAATATCAAACCTGTTCTCACATTCAAACATAGAAGATGCACTTTTCATTTCATGCAGTAAGGGAGACTACAGCTCCATCAGAGCTTTAGTTGGCCTCAAAGCTCATTTGGAGCTAAAAGCCCTATGAGAAATCCATAATGAGAAAGATCTGATAGTTTAATGCATTCCTGCAAAGAACTGTAATTTGCTAGGAAATGGATAGGATAATATCATTCCTGAGATCAACTGGAGGTCGGGTGTGTTAGACTTCAGCTGTAAGTGTTGGTATAAAGGGATTCAATTAGGAATGGGTGATGCAGTTCAGAAACAGTCTCAGACAATGACACGGCTCTAGGGAAACTCAGGTCAGTTTTTAATGAAAATTTTAACATTCAGTTAAGATTATTTTTCATTTTTGATTCACGCTTCTGGTCAAGATAACTCAGTTCTATGTTGCGTCTTGGTAACAACTGAACACGTACCCCAAACAAACCCCCAAACATATTTATTACTGCATTTATTACTGGATTTACAGGCAAACTAAATCTGGAAAGACCAGAACTAGTGAATTAAAGGGAAAATGTTGAAATGCATCAAACTGATCACCTTTGAACTAATAAGAAAACAGCATAGAACAAATTCCCTGCATGATAGTGGTGAGAGGGGCAGAAACTTCAGAAAAATCTGTAATGCCAGAAGTGGGGTTAATGCATTTTAGGATTAATGTAGTCATAATATAATACTGCAAAGAGAGAACTGGTCATAAATCGCCACAAGGGAAGGAGATGACAATGGGGAGTCTGCGTGGACTTACTGAATGATAGTATCACAGCATCTGCTACACAATATGGTTTGAACTTTGCAAAGCTCTGCTGTATAACTCACTTGTCATTTGGGCTGAGGAACAGATGACAGATCTGCCGGGAGTGCTCAAAACCAGGCCTATTAATTATTTTTTTTTTCCCCCAAAGAGAAGTTTCTAAACCAGCTGTTCTCACCAAGATGGTGTTTCAGCAAATATATCAGCCTCCATATTTTCAGAAAAAAAATATGTATAGCAGAATCTAGTAAAGGTTCCTGTAAAAGCAAGAAAATGTTCAAAGCAAAAACTGTGGCAGCTTCAGTTCGTTTACAGCATGGAATTCTTTAAAGAGCAATGGAGAAACCTTACACTGGAAGGGACCAACTGCCTTCTAGTCACAGCGTACTAGTGAATTCAGCATCTATTTGAACACACTCTGACCAGGGTCCCAAAGTGCTGGCTAAGCTCATCTGTACACTTGATTATTTTTTTGGAATGCTGACCAGATAGGAATCTCTCAGAAGTCTTTCAGTAAAAGAAAGTTTTCCCACATCTCTTCAGTAATGTAAAATCAATCCAGTGCTGTCAACAGCAGCAGAAGCTTTCAAAGCTGCACCCAGAACCACTTGTGCATGTACACGTATTAAGTCAGGAGGTGCCAGTTGCCTTCTCAAGTACTAAGCAACTGATCATGTTGACAATTGCATCAAGATCCACAGATCTGAAATGCACACTTAGCTCAGAGGGCAGCCAAACTGTCACATGAATACAGCAAATTATCCCCTCTTGCAATTTCCATCTCTGCTCTTTCTTTTCCTCCTTGCCAGATAACATACTTTACTGATTTCATGTTCCTTTTTCATGCTTATTAACTTGTGCTATTTAGTTCTTGTTTGACATGAAAATGAGAAATGTTATCCATGGAACAGATTCCTTCCCTCTAATCAAATTGCTCTCTGAAACTAGAGCATTATTATTGCATTGCAAACAATTATTAGTGCATTGTTTCCAGCCCTGTTCTGCATTAGCCAGCCTCTGCATTCAGGCTCGAAAGCCTCTGGTTCAGTTAATTTCTGATTTAGACTGTGCTCTGTTCCATATATGAAGGCATGCAAACTCAGAAGACTTAAAACAACATACTCAGTGTTGAACTAATACAACTATACACGCTTCCACAATTTTCTGTATGAGCACACAGACAGGTCCTTGCATATTTTCCATTCTACCAGAGGATGTAGTCTATATATCTACAGCAATTAAGAAAGGAATGAAAAGCATTAAACCAATCTGATATTAGCTTGTACACACAAAACAAGGATGAGGGAGAGGCAGAGAAACCATGATGCTCCTTCTATGGTCCCTGCCCTATGAAGGGCATTGCCAAAATGAAGATGATCATTTGCATCATATGAATAAAAAAGAATGTTAATAGGAATAGAATGTGTTTGAAGTCCATTCAAAAACTCATTAAAGCTATGAATTAATGTAAATTAACTGAATTTCACTCTATTGTGCCTACGCATCATCTGATAATATGCCCAAAGTCAGGTCTCTATACATTACTGGGCAAGCTTTGTCTTATTTAACACCTCAAAATAGAATAAAAGTTCCAGTCTTGTGCCGGTTTTCTGCAAAGAGGCAATTTTTTCCCCAGATGTATGCTTGTTGCTCTATATGGCATACATTTATAATTACTTTAAAACACTGAGGTTTTCTCTAGATATTGCTACAATTACCAGCTTCCGCTGTACTTCTCTTTTCACTGTGCTACCGTGCTCTGATCAATACGAAATAGTCAGTGGATGTGCTTACTTAGGTGTTTTGTGTTACCTCTTGTGGCCTCACATATGTATAAAAATGTGATCAGATCGAGTTCTACCTCACTGGCCTGTTTAATAGACTTGGAGCCAATCCCAATGTTATAGATTAGTTTCTCACTAGCAGCAGTGGTTAAATAGCCAAGGCACACGCTGGAGCCTTAAAACATCAGACGCAATTCATAAATCTCTGCTGGAGTAGGTTATTTAGGCAGCTTAAGGCTAGTCATTTAGGCTGTTTATCAGAGGTATTTAGCCATTTCAGCTTTCATTCATTTAGGATTCAGGCATATGAATACGTCTCAGGATCAGGACTTGCTCCCAGTTCAAATGACTTGTTCCTCCTCTGACAGAAGTATTGCGCAGATACAAATACCAAAGCATCACACAATTACCTCAACACCCACACTTGTGTAGGGGCTCGCACCTGAGTCACTGCCTTTCATTTCTTTAAGAAAAGTGATCAACTCCTAATTAGATCTTTTCTGAACTGTCACACCCTGATTCATCAAGAACTTGAGAACAAAGTGTTTTGATCATTTAAAAAAATAAAATACAAGCAAAGCAAAGATACTTGCAATGACATCTTTGATGTTTTATAGATTAAGAGAGCCTCTCAGGAATAACAGTGATTTGTGTCATCTCTTCTCTGGCTTTGAGACTTTTCATTAACTGAGATTAACACTAACTGGAAAATAATTAAACTAGCTTATAGAGTCTGGCCTTTCCATCAGCGCTAGTAATAATTAATCAGCACCATCAACCAAGATTTTATTAGCATTAAAATTCTGATTCACGGCATTATTCCTCAGCCCACACCACCCACTTCTATTCTTAGTTACTGTGTGCAGGAAACAGTATTCCTTAAGACAATAACAAGAGGACAAATATAGAAAATAAAATTAACCCACATTTTCACTGTCCCTGTAACAAAATGTCATTTTTTCCTACATAATTGCCCAGCATCATTCACCACTGATCCGTAAATCTGAACTCATCATTCAGGTTTCCTGTTCAGCTCCACAAGAAGTCTTCTGTGAAGAAGGCAAAACAAGAGAAAAAAATTATACAAAAAGACAGGTTCTCCAGCTGGCACAATCTCATCTCTCCTTTTGGTTGTTGTTACTGTTCTATTCACCGGCAACAAGTTCAGCCTAAACTTTATTAATCACATCAGAAATGGAGCGGGGCTTTTCAAGTCTTTTATTTTCATGTAACTTGAATGAAACCGAACCTTACTTCCTGAAAAGTCAAGGGAAAAAGAAAATCAATAGTCCTGCTGGCACTAATATATATATGACTTTCAGAAATGGAACAAGCATCTAGTCAATTTTTCTTCATTCTTCCTGATTGCAGAAGACAAGTGACACAACACCAGCTTTTTGTTCAGGCCAAATGGGTCATAATTATCTTATACCACTTCATTCCTACTTAAGAGAACAGGCAATTTCTTGTCAGCAGCCAGGACAATGGTACAGTCCTCAATTTACTGAAAAATGAGTGGAAGGTCAAAGTAATCCTAAAGATCTGTTCTGAAACCTTATGCTGAAATACAGGCATCTTTTATAGATATATCAGTGAGAATCTATCATATTTTGAAACAGATTTTCTTGAAGAGAATCTCAGTGCACTGCTACGTTACATTTCTGCCCTTATACCAGAGCTAGATCTCACTAGCAGAGCTACTGGCCATTAAAAAAAAAAAAAAAAAACAAGCAAAAAACCACCCCAAACAAAAAAACCCAAAGAAAAATCAAACCCAAGAGGTTATTCTGATCATATCTTCACTGGATTTATTACATCAAGACTAGTGAGGCAATAGAGATAAACAACCATTTCTGGCAATGATTCTCAGGGTGATTTGTGGTCATACCTGATGCAAACCAATCCGTGAGATAGTAGAAGCGTATGAATTAACTGAATCCCACAAATCTCTCTGGGTCCTCACCAAACCTAAGGTAACCAAAGCAAAGGGCCTTAGGGGACAGGACCCAGTGTATCTACATTCCCCCCTTGATGAAATTGCCACCATTTTGTTCTTTTGAACATTTTTACTTTCATTTTCCCTGTTTGGTTCTACAAAATGCTGATGGAGAGAGAAAGACTCCAGCTGAATCCCCTACTCTGGGATTTCTCTAGATCTAGGTACTCTACATGCAAAGAAAGGAGGCACATCTCCCCCTAGGGCAGAGTTACTGATTTCCCTACTTTATCAGAAGGGACAGCTTTAATTCTGCATTTCTTTATGTCTACAAGGTTCTTTTAATTAACTTTTAGGTTACTCAATAAGCTTAGTATTATATAGCCTTTGTTAAAGATGGATTAACCATTTCCTTATCACCAGGAACCACCTTTCACTAGTGCAACGACTGTTCGAAGGAACACGCACCGGTGACCACGGCAGAGCACCTGGGCACACGCGGAAGCCTGTGAGCCCTCTATAACCCAGTCTCACAACTTGGAGATGTAGGGAAAAAAGAAATTCCAGGTACTTCATAAGCCTCTGAATGCAATGCTTAATCCAAGTAATCCAAAAGCAATCTTGTTGGCAACCTAATTGTATTTTCTAAGGAGGAGACTGCAATAACAGTTTGTTTACATATAATTGGATCCCTTTATATGTTTGTATTGTGCTTATTTCTGAAACCTTTCAAAATTGAAAGGTCTTCTGTAATATTTGACTTGGCTTTTCACTCTAACCTGAGGGATTACATATTACTTTGCACATAATAGCCCAGACAAATATGAATTCTGTATTAGTACTGATCAGAAAGTACAGCTTTCCCTTGAGTACCAACAACCAGGACATACAAGAAAAACTGAGGAAATTGCACTGATTTTTAAATTGCTTTTTATTTTTATTTGTTTTTCTTAGGAAGCTTTTGCTGTCAAGATCAGCTTCTGTTGTAAATGCAATTCAGTGGGGAAAACAAGGGAAGAGTGGCTTTACATTTGAGACAATCTCTGAAGTTATCACAACTTTTTCCACAGGATATTGGTTATTTGCATCTGCACACTAAAGTGTTTGATTAATAGACAGATTTCAGAGCATGCATCCCTCGCTGATACTATTCATAGCTCTTAATTGGAAACACTTCATTTGTCTCTCACACTCCATTAAGGGTTTCCAGAGGATTACAGTGAAACAGACCAGAAGTTTGTGACTGAAGAGTACGCACACCCTCAGCCTGGCACAGAAGTGACAGAGTTCCTTGTGCAGACGACAGCCAATGTCACATTCATTCCAAGACACTATGGTCACTGACTGTTTTCCCCCCAGGTCTCGTGGCAGATTTTCAACTCCAACTTCCATACACTCTGGTAACCAACTTTGACATGCAAGCATTATTGCCTGGGGGTGAACTGGACTACAAATTTAAGGACATAGGATTTTGCCAAGCTACATCAACTCAACAGCACATCAAGACTGTTGACTCCAGCCATGGCTACTACCAGATTCTTGACGAGAAGCTTGACCTCCACCAAGCTAAAAAAATTGTGCAGTAATTTGCAGCAGGGAACTCCTTCTTGACACCATCACCCCTCCCCAAGTGCTCGCTCTGCAGAAGTGTAGGAACTAGAAACAGAAGAAACTTCTAGGTTTGTGTGCTAGATCCCATCACTCAGAGCTTTCCCCCTACCAGGACCTGGTTCTCACCTATTTCTTTATGTACCCAGAGAACATGGTGACAAGTTGTGGAACAGGAACCTGACTGGAATAGAGAAGTCAACATTTACTCTCTCATCACGGCCCCCCTGTAAGTACGCATGTCTGCTTGCCCAGTCAGATATAAAATAGAGAGGAAAACAAAGGCAAGCATTATCAGGAGAGATGCATTTGAGACAGGAAGAACACTATTTGCTCAAAAGCCCGCTGAGACAGTGAATCCCATAATTCCAGACTGCAGTAAAATAGTCTTCCCTAGACTTCACTTTGGAGAAATCCTGATGCATAGGAACAACTTGAAATTTGCAGTACCAGTTCAATCCAGTCATTCTACACAAAAATCTTTTATGCTTCCTCTCTTTGGAAACAAAAGATGCAGCCTTCATCACTCCTTCTGACATCTCCAGCCTGACACTTGTAAAGCTATTTAAACCAAGCACACAAGATTTCTCAGAACAACACTGACATTTTCAATGAAGAATAATGATAAAATGTCTAAAAGCGTGCTGCAGAAGCTGCAGAAATACTCACAGATAGTACTGGCAATTTGAATACAACAGCAAAGTGTTATCATGTAAAAATCAAACCAAAAATTCTTTCATGTAGCTAAACATGGAGTTAAATTACGTGAAAGCTGCAAGTACTTTTATGCAGAAAGGGAATTCACAGCTCCTTGTTTTGAGGCTTAATGTATATGGACATTTTGCATCAAGAATTACACTTGTTTCACTTTCACTCTTGACATAAGTATAGCTATTTCATGAACAAACAGTAGATGGAAAGTAAGGATTCCTCATAGCCAAAGGAAATGAAGTCTCTTCCATTCTCTTGAGCTAAAATTAATATGAATCCTTCTTAAGCACACATAGATGTGTGCAGTGCTATAATAGCACTAATAATGGTAATTTATTTTATATAGCTGCAGATCATGAAAGAGCTATACGTCAGTTGAGCACAATACACTGAGTTTTGTTAACCTCTGCATTTGGTAGGACATTATACTAGAATCCTGCTATCTTTTTACAGTGAAACCTGAATCTTTTAACATCTATATTTGTTAATTTCAGTGATAATTTAAGACATTTTATGCTGTTTCCCTCCTCCTCCTCCCCAGTGGAAGCTAACCATGCCTAACGCTGTAACATGGAGCCATATCAGGAAGTTTAAATACAGTTTTCAACCATCCTGGATGCAAAGAAAACTTGCAAGCACATCTAAAGTAACCAATGCCCAAGTTGAAAACAGACTAAACCATTTCAAAAGTGAAAACTTACTGGAAAGCTCCAAAGATACAACTACTTCTAAGCATAAGTGGAGTGGCAAAAATCTAAGTATGCACACATACTTCATACTCAGCTGAATTCTCAGAGTAGATATGCCCCTTTTAGGACTGCTTAATTGCATAAGGGCAGATCAAACTGAGCACTCTATCCCTCATTTGTTTTATCATCTCACTAATCCATAATTAAAAATTAAATAATTAAGTACAAGAAATCCATTAAGTTCTTTAAACAATCATAGTAAAGAGTCAGTTAAATATGACGGCCCATTAAGTTATTATTGAGAGAGGTTGCTATGTTTGCATAGTACTAACTTGCCTCCTCAAAAGTATGTAGTGCCTGATAACCTGCACCCATCTAAGGTCTGTTAAATGGATAAAAATCTATCCTACAATCCAATAAAAGCGGGATGTCAAAATGCGTGTGTTTCCATAGCTATGGAGCTCTCCCTCTCCTGTGGTTTAAGGGTAATTTAGCATGGAACATTTCCCTACTAATATCAGGGAAGATGAAGCAGGAGAGGAGAGGTGGTGGCAGCCAGCAGATGGTACTGCAGGCTGCAGAGGACAGGCTGGGTGCTGTCACTTTGCTGCACGTCAGGCTGCTGTGGAGTGAGCCCTGGCAGAGGTTGTGCTCTCAGCCTCCCCTCTCCCAGAGCCCTGATGCCAGGAGACAGGCAGCTCATTACACCATGGAGCCAGCTGCAGGAAAATCAACTTTTCAGATAGCCAAAGGCCTCTTGTCTGTGAATAATCTAGATAAGCATCATCTGTAGTCCCACCTTTACCTCCCCAGACTGCTTCCCCACTGCTGTGCATCCCTGGGCGAGCAGAGCGAGGGCACTCACACACTCGCTGGTGGCTAGGAGCTCATTTGCTCTCCCTCATTAGTTCTGTTTTGCTCAAGGACAAGCAGCTGTTTCTCAGACAGCACGGAACCCAGTCCCGTGCACAGCATCACAATAAATCACTGGTATCACTTACACCCCTCTCAATTCTAGTTTAGTTATTGCAGGCTCTTCCTTTCTCAATTGCTTTCTCAGGGAGCCTAGACCCTGCCTGTAGGGCAAATTTCAGCAGCTCTCCAAGCCACCTTCAGCCACCTAGGATGCAATATTCCCTTTATGCTTTTTATCCACACAGAACAAGACACCCAAAGTAGCAAGTTCTCCCTGGCTGAGGTAAGCTGCATCTCTTTGCATTTTCTAGGGGCCAGAGGCAAGTGATGAATCGAGCTCAGGGAAGCAGTATAATCTGCACAAAAGCTTAACTTCACAGCACGTATGATTTACTTGCTTCAGGAGACTGGGGGTTCTTTAAGGATATGCAGATGTCTCTGGAGGTCTACTAAGCTAAGAAAGGCACTTTTTTAGCACCTCAGTCTGTTCCTGGATTCTGATTTCCAACATGCACCCTCCCCCCCTCCCCCCAAGATAAATTGCATTGCTTATGGAACATGACGATTTTTGTTTAACAAGCTAGGTGATGACCCACTTTAGAATTGCATGATTGGCAACTGAAGGGGAAAAATGTGCTTTAATTACTAGTCTCTCCAGGGAAGATTTTAAATAGTTGAGCTGGTTCTAATATGACAGCACTTAGCAGACCTTGTTTTCTTTTCTCATTTTGAAGCTCTAAGTTCACAGGTCCATGAGGCACCATTTGGAACAGCTACTGGCATCTCTACTAGAATAACTGGCCCTTCCAGGGATCCATTCCCTATTCCTTTGGGAATGTAGACACCATACCCTAGCTGAGCAAGAATCCACTCTTACTTAATGACTAACACTGTTCCTCCTATAGTGACTAAGCTAATTGGGGGAGTTGGGATACATTGGGTTCAGCTCCGTCTGCTCCACCTAACAAGTTAAATAAGTCACTTCAGCTAATGTTTTCATAAGGGCCACTCTGAGGTGTGACCTTACAGATTTTGAGGTATCATAACACCTGTTGGAGTCAGACTTGAAGGAGCTCTTTGCAAAACTACAGGGTAGGGTTTGTAAAACTTGAATTCCACTTCCCCATCCTTCAATTTCATCATCCACAGATGACCAATAACTTATTACTTCCTCAGACTCTCAAAGACCAAAGACAATTTCATTGGATGATGACTGAATAAGACTATTTTTTCAAAAAGTTTAACAAAACAATGCCACTTCAACCATATAGGATTAAGGTCTCTTATCTGTTCTGTCACGACACAAAAAAGCTGAGAAACTCAGTCCCAAAGTCCTTCAGCACGTGGTCATCTTTAATGCACTGGAGTCCCACCAGGATTTCTTCCCAAAATGAGTGAAGACAAACATCACGTGTGCACTACAGGCAAAGCAAGTTATTGCCACATAATTGAGATGTAGCCCCAGACACCCAAGGGAAGGTAGGAATTGCAGGCTGGTTTGAAGCCCCAGTTTACCACATTAACCACTGTACCATTCTTGTGCCCTCCTGTCTCACAGAACTCCCATCAAATTCACAGCTGTCCTTAGACTGCTTTGCTAGGTGGCTCACATACATGAAATTTTGCACAGCATTTAACTAGATGTTCTTCCTTTGACTTCCCCTCATGCATTAAAGTTTTAAAGACTGAAAAATGAGCATTGAAAAAATTTCCTCAGTCAGCAACCTGCAATCTATTATGGCAATTAATCAAAGATATACTTTGTCAACCTCTCCTTGTTCTCTTATGCTTTATGATCATGTTGTTATTTCATCAACACAATAAAAAGGGATTAATCTTCATTGCTGGGAAAATTGTTTTCAGGACTAAGGGTAGCAGCCTTAGCTACGCTACTGATCTTGTGGTCCAAATCAATCCCTGAGAGCAGAATTAATTATTTTTAACTGGGATGCATTCATTAAGCCCTAGCGAGTGCATTTTTAAGCTCTGCACATTATCATAATACAAATCTGTCACTCAGGACAGCATATTCACACAGTCAGTGCAGGTTCAGCAAGCAAAATCTGAGGGTTGCATGCAACTGAACAGACTTGTTAGGGTGACTATGAATATGGTGTGTAAACACCTACAAAAACCACATCAGTATGCTATGGCACTGTTGTGTTACTGAGAAGAATAGCTGCAATAATTACACTGTTATAATGAATATTCTACAAAGCTGTAACACATTAAATTATGGTTACTAAGTGTAACATCACAAATTGTTTTTTCTAATCTGGAGACTAATTACACAGCAGATACTTCACAATACAGGCTGACATACTCTGGCATTTTCGTGCCCCTTATCAACGTTGTCATGAAGCTTCCAGAATTTAGGAAAGCCCAGTAGGAGAGGATATGCAGGATGTCTCTGCAGCCACAGAGACCACCTTGACCATACTAACCGTTTCCCCATTCCCCTGCAGATTCCCTTAGAACATCATCTCAGCTCAAGTTTGTTATCTTCAGGGGTCTGGTTGATGGCCCCAGCTGCTGTTAAGTGTACTAAAGAAAGAGCAAAGTGACATCCCAAATCTTGTCTGGGCCACCTCTAATGAAAGCTCCATAAAAACTCAATAGCCAGTGACTCACAGAGCACCATTTTGCAATGCTTAATGTCTGCAACATCCCCAGTCACTTTAAAACTACCTGGTGCCACAGCATCTTATTTCAGTGGTCAAAGACTTTTCTTTTACTGTAATCACCACGTCCTTACAAATGCATTTCAGCAGAACTGTCCTGACATTAATGCTGTAAGTGTCTGAAATATTTGCAGGTCAATTGCAGCACCCTAAATCTTTACTCTGACAGTGGAACTTCAGAGCATCAACTTCATGTATTCGTTGCTTTTCTCATTATTCAGTTTGGCCCCATCCTTGGCTCATCGCCCACCAGCTATTGATCAGGCACAGAATCTCCATAAGCCAGCACTGTAGAACCAGCCAGAGATTTACATTCTGGAAAGAAGTTCTGACAGGGCCAATAACAACCTGAACACCCTGCAGGATCTTCCATTACCAAGTGGATAGACTCATTTCACCAACTCAGTAAATAATGGCTTCAGCTTAACATTCTTGTAGTTAAAAGGATTACTAACAAGATTCACTCAAGAAAAAATAAATACAGCACTAGGTACATGTACTAATACACAAAGATCTTAAGTGTGTAATAACATTAGTGACCCGTTTAGCTTATATAGAAACAGATACATGACACCTCCCTCTGGACACAGCCAGTACTTTTAAAATAACTTTGAATAAGAGTTGATGTAAGATAGCCCAGACACGCATGGCACTTGCTACTGTAGTATTCAGCCATTTCACAGGTCACAGCTAATTTCTGCTGTCTGGTATTTTGGGGGTAATTTCAAAGAAACTTCACTAGCAGCACAAACAATTGTGCTCTGGTCTGAAGCAATGGTTAAGCTTTCACACATCTGGAATCTATGGTCAGTGGATCACTCACCTGCTCAAAAAGCCACGTGGAGCACTGGCCCTCCTGAGCCACAGCTCAGTGCCCCCTGATGTACTGAAGTTTCCTGCAGGGAATGCAGCAATGGGAAAACTCTTCTCTGGCTTCAGTTTCCGGAAGCAAAACCCAGTTTTCCAAAGTACAAAACTCAGAGATACACTTTGTTCTTCACTACTCAAGGGAAAAACCAGATAATTTTTCAGGTCTTTATGTCAGCTGCACTCCATCCTACGCCACAACATAACAGCAGCCTTACAAAGGCACTCCTGTGCCAAAGTCTACTCAGCACTGATTACAGCTCCTAATAAATACCTCCTTCAGTGGCCATTAGAGAAAAATTCCTTTTTCCACCAGCGTGTTTCCTGCTCCTGACACTCCTTTAGAAAGCCTGCTTCCAGAATATTCACTGATCATTTAGCAGCTTAATACCTGCCCCAGCAGCACACAACTGCTGCTTGCTACAACCTGGAGTTCATGCACTGCCAGAGCTTGGGCTGCCACATTTTATTTCCTTGATTAGACTGTAGACCTATCAGACACTTCTCCCACTCTCACTGATTGGGGAAAGTGGGTGCAGGGAAAGGAGTTTCTATTTAATGGCTTTGTTACTATAGAAATTTTAGAGCTTTAGCAAAATCAAGTGAACTGCTAATTTCCCACACCTGCCAATATCCAAGCAGCATGTAAGTTAGAGGCACTTCCTTGCAATTCCCAAGGTAGGAAAAATACAATTTAGGAAGAATAATCAGATTTACTATTGATTTTTTTTATATGGAACTGGTCTGTTGTGTCGTCAAAAATCAGGCTTCTGAGTCTAAGGGCTTTCCAGAAATTCTGCTCCCTCAGGGTGCCTCAAGCAAGTGCATGAACCAGCATAAGAGGCAATACCTGCTGAAGCTCAGTTATGGACAAACGAGGAACTCTAATGGCCAGGCTACTGGCACCTCCCTCATTCATCATTGACTCAAGAACATAGAGGCATTAGAAAGACTCCCCACAGCTCAACAGCTGTAATCACCTCATGATATCCAGTTTCTTCAGCCCTTACAGTTTCTGTAAATTTTTCCAATAGCTCATGAATTAGAAATAACATGCCTTGAGTTATAACTCCTCTGTATTAAAGTGATCATAACAGATTAGTGAAAAATACAAAGTAATTGATTTTTTTCCCCATTTCCTCCCTCCCCCAACAAGCTTAAACTAATAACAATAATTATGTAAAAGTATTTCCATTGGGAAGTTTCTGCCTTTCTGACAGTAAAATCAATTGTTCCGAGGACAAATTTTATCACAAGAATTAATCATTGCTATCTTCAATGATTGTTATTCATGATGTAAAGTATGCAGGAGGGCATCTTAATTACAAAATAAGACTGTACAGTAACTACAAAGTCTTAAAGCAAATGAATGGGAAACCATTCCTGACGACAGAGCACATCAATATGTACACTCTGTCATACCAAGACTTCCTGGGAAGTTGCTGCAAGTTTTTCTTGTCCCAACATAGGAATCACACTCTACAGAATCAGTGTTGTCCTGTGCTGAGTTTGAGGATAACCTGCTCAAAGATGAGAATTGTTTGAGAGATGTTACCAATCCTTCCAGAGTCAGGTTTCAGGCACAACTTCTTAGAAAAGGGCATAGAAAGTCAGATAGTAGCTCCAAATAGTTCAGCAGGCCTCATGGATGTGCTCAGGGCACTGATTCACATACAGAAATAATTGAGAGAGATCAAAGTCTCCTGGAGAAAATACAGTCGACAAAAGCACCCGAGAAGCAGGTTTCCTGGCCTTCCACAGACTTTCTGCACAGCCTCAGACAAGTCACTCAGGCTACATGCACATGCTGCTTTGATGGCATGGTTTAAGGACAACCACAACTCAGTTTCACTAGTGCAAAAGCAGACACAAGGAGAGCTGCAACCAGCATAGAGCTCCCTAAAGATTGCAAAGCCCACTACACAATGCCAGATAAACACAATAGCAGCTGACTACGCTGTCACAGCCAGGCAAACGTTATCTACCCATTAGAGCTAAGCCAGACACTGCCGAGGTAGGGTACGCCGTTATCTTGGCTATTTGGATGGCAAGATCTATAATGCAGGGAGGGATGTCACTTGGCTCTGCACAGGAACACCTTGTTAGAAGCATTCAAGCAGCACTGTAATACAGATAATCTACACCGACAGTATTTTAGGATAACTGCCCCATCCCTTAAGGAGTTCAAAGAGCTATAAGATTTTAACAGCTTGTCTGAAAATACAAACATGACCCATCTGATCTTTTTGCTTTAATACAGCAGTCTTTTGTTACTCTAAAAGTCACATAAGCAGCTAATAGCTGGTAGTCTGAGTGAACTGAGCATGTGAGTGTTAAGGTGAGGCAAGAGCTCAAGTTCAAGAAATGAGTAATCAAGCCAGGGTACCCTCCTGCTAGAGCAGGTACTCTATTTTACTATGCCTTACTAGTCTTTGTTGCTCAATTACCAATGTTGTCAGCACCCTACAGAGAGTTTGCCCAATTATTAGGCTTTTCATATAAAAAAATTATTGGCCTCACCACTGTTCCCTTAGGTGGGAGAAAATTAATAAATCACTCAATGGCATCAAGGTGGTTTTCTTTGAGGGGCACTGTCAGCACAGGTGAGCAGTGCCATTTGGCTGTCTCACTTGTACATCATTTACACTTAAACTTGAACACCTGGGAACTGGTCAAAACAACTGCTAGTACACCCATAAGGCCAGAGCCTCTACTGAGGTTTCCTTCTGTTTGTAAAGGGACATTTGTAAATATCAGCTTCAAATTCCTAGCTACTGTAAGTTGCAATTGCTCAGCTGATTTATATCTGCAAAGGATCTAGTCCTTGATCTTGAATTTCTAATTAATTTTCTTAGTAGTAAGTATAACCTGTGTTTGGTAAGAATAACAGACAATGACTACACTGCTGTTACACTGTGCCACGAGATAAATTATATTTATCATGTGGTTCTAACCATGTCACTTTCACAGTGCCCAGTAATTAATCTCCCATAACCCTTATTTCATTTTGAACCTCTGAGCAGATCCCAAGGGATGCTAATTGTTAGCATATCTGTCAGGCAAGTGCATCCCCCTTCTTTCCAAAGGCTGCTCAGCTACTACAACAGGCAGCATTTTGCCTCCACTTTGAAACCTGTAATGAGACTCTACAGTTGTAGGGTAATGACTGCAGCTGTTGAAGTATACAGAAAAGCTGACCACAAGCTTTCACTCCACTGGAATGGGTGCACATACAGCATTGTTCTGGGTTATTAGGTTTGATTTGTGTCAGTCAAGAACTATGACAAGATAGCTGGTCCTGAAAAAAAATCTTGTTAAACTTACTATACAGTCCATGGAAAAAGTCTAGGCCAAAAAAATCACCATCTGGCCCAGATGAACATACCTGCCTGAAAAGTAGCGCCATTTGTTCTAAAATTAAAATGAACTGCAAGTTGGCAAGTCAAGCAAGATGCCCCAAATTGAGACAGCCTGTTGCAAACCTGCGTTTAAGTGCTAGAAAAGACATCTATGTCTTAGACCTGTCCTCTAAACACAGCCCTAGCCCTGCCCAATCCCTGAACAGAAGAAAAAAAATAATTTGGACTTCCTGCTGCAGAAGCTAATTTCCTACAAGAAGCGTCCCCCAGCACATACACAAGCACTCAAAGAACATCCCAACTCACCACTCATTTTCACTGTGTCCACATGAGCCAAGAGTAGGGTACCAGGAGGCAGCACAGGGCTATGCAGAGCCATTCCCTCTGGAAGGAGAAAAGGCCCTTTCTGTGGCTAGTATAGGGGCTTTCCACTAGTCCTCGCAGCACACAGATGTAATTAAGCTAAATTGCAAATTTCCTCTTTTAAGTGATACTAATTTCCTTTTGTGTACACTGCCTTGGTCAGGTCACCATGCCTCATTAGACACAGCATCTCAGGTGCCCAGCTATCAGGGGCTCAGGGTTCACCAAATCTTTCCCACAGAGTCATTCTTTAATAACTGTTATTTAAATAATGCTTTAGGGACCAAAGAAAATTATGTATTTTAAACATTAAAGTATTATTAGTAGTAAGCAATAGAAATGATTGTTCTGGAATAGAAAAAAAATCCTGAAAGAATCTGTGCCAGCCTTAATTACACTCCCATTGTATTTCATCTTCATGCTCCCCACACGGAGAGGGAGGGGTGGGTGGAAGATAATTGGAACAAGGTGAAAATGAGTGCTCATTAAATTGCAGACTACACAAGTACTCATTCCATGTGAGAGGGCTGTAAATATGACTTTTAATGAAGTTATGACATGCTTGCCAATAAAAGTCATTTACTTCACAGTATTACAGTTAATTATACACAGCTGGAGCCATTTTTTGCCCATCCCTTGTTAACTTTGCCTGGGCTCATTAACCCTTTCACAGCCCTGTGCTTGTAATACCTCCCATGCAAAAAGTATAGGTCAAAGAGGCTGCAGGAATTCTAGGAGTGGGAGTGTAGATACTGCAGAGAACCGCAAAAGTGCAAATGCTTCAGCTGGCAACTGAGTTGTGCATTCTGGAGAGCACAAACCTGTAGAAATCCACAACAGAAGCATTAAGGTATAAATGGAGAATGAATGAATGATAGTGGCATTGCTGTGGAGAGCACATACATCAAAGTCATCAGGACTGCAGTACATCTACAAGCAACTTTGCAGAACATGGACAAAGTTTTATCTATGGTGCAGTAAATTTCAAACAGTTCGTAATAGTCTCTTTTGCCATAAAACTACAATTTAATATCAAGTCACATCAGCACAAATATCTGTTTTCCCATAAGAAACCACCGCACTCTCTATATACTAAAAAATTGAATTTTCCCATACATGGAGGCACAACAGTTCAGTTTAGTTATTCACTGTTTCTTACTTGCTGGTATTCAGTCCTTTTGCAATATGCTAGTTGAGCCAATGTTCTGTCAGAAGCACACAGCACCCACAGGAGAGGGGCAGGCTTTTGCACAGCATTGCAGTGCAGACCTCTAAACATCCCTTTAAATCTCATTTGCTTCTCTGTTATTCAGGAGAGAACTTATTGCCTAAGCCATAAGCTTTACACTGTAGTTCCTGCAAGCAGAATATCTTATTATCCAGGAGGAATCCTCATTTGAATACCAGTATCAATTTCAGTTCCTTTAGTGCTTTGCCATTTGCAAGTAGAATGAGTTATCCATTGCTCTCCCAATTAAAGAATCAAGAAGTCAGCACCTTTTTTATAACAACAGGTCACTGATGACCACCCAGACTGTAATGAAAAAAGCAGATTCAGAATCCCACAGAATCCCAGAATTGTCTAGGTTGGAAAGGACCTTTCAGACCCTTCGAATGTTTACTTAAACACTAATCTGAGTTGAGACACTCTTGACTTGAATCTATAGATGAAATACTGGTGAAGTTAGTTATTTGCTTTTTGCTGCCCCAGAACTCTGAAGCCATCTTATGGAATCTGGGCCTGCTTTAGGTAGAACATAACACTAAAAGGTTGTGTTATTGACTCCAATTACTCTATCAATAGGACAACCCTTTTCATTAAACCCATTAACAGGCAAAAAGTCTAATCTAAGTAGCTGTCTTACAGCTAACCTAATAGTGAACAATAGAAGTTACATTGATGAAAATGAAATTGTCGTAATCAAGTTTAAATGAATCCTGTAAAGAAATTTTTCTTCAGAGCTGCCTTTTACTTCCCTTATCTGCATCATTCGGTTGGAGATGAACATGTTCCTGCTGCTGCCAAGACCCAGCAAATAAAGCAGAATGACAACACAATACCTAGCAGAAAGATTCACTTTTGTCTTGACTTTTATCCTTTGCCACAATAATTCTCAATTTCTTACTACAGCATATCCAGTTGTACAGAAAGCCATGACTAGAACCAATTCTGTAAGTTTTATCTTAAGATCACAGACTTGCTAAATGGAATATGCCAAGTGCTTTTGCTTTGTGCTGCCTAGCAACTTCTTAAAAATAAGCGCTATGAACAGGAGAGCTGCTATAGAAAAGCAGCCACCATTGCAGAGCATGGTTAACTCCCTTTGCAAACAGCACTTTTAGAGAGAGCAACAAGATTTTCTCTGCTTCTCACCACCTCACCTGTGGTAAATGAGTAGTATGAGACCACTGAGATGGCTCTGGCACATCAACTAGAAGAGATGCTAAAAGTCAGGTTTAAATAGCGCTGGTTAAACAGAGGAGTTATTGCATCTTATTGGGTGAGAAAATATTACCTAACTGGGCTTTTTGTCTGTCATGGAACACATAAAAGGTCAGGTTTAACCAGTCACAATCATCATCCTTTGAAGCTCCTCTATTTCTAGACAACCTCAGAAAATGAAGGCTAGCAATACAGGAGATGTTTACTTTAGCTGATAAAACCATACAAAATAGCAGTAGTAGTGTAAATAAATCACCTTTCCTTAACCTGCTGGCAGAAAATTCAAACCCAAGACCACTCTTCTAACCCAGGTAACACCCAGATTAAAAAAAGGACTCAAACTCTCCATGCAATACGTTATACAGCCTTGGCACTATATCATAATTTGCTCCAATTTGCTAATGAAGACTAATTATCCAAATAATTCCACATGACTATCTGTTCCTGACCACTGCAAATCATCCTGCTGTTCCTCAAAATCCTGTTTATTCCCTCTCCCTTGTCTTATTTTAAGCCCCTGACTGTTCCAAGTGCCTTTTATTTAAAGGGAAATTGGGTACCTACTGTGTAAATTTCTGCAGGGAGCCCTTTAATGTAGACTGTTGCAATTTTCTCCAGGAATACACTAATAATTAGAATGACTAGGGACTTGCACTTTGTTATCTAAGAGGAAGCAACAAAAACATGATGAAAACTTAAATAAGTCTACACAGAAAACAAAAATGAACTAGTGTGATGAAGCAACAGGGTCTTATTAAGCAGTAGTGGGCTGGAGAAGAGCTAAGGCCATAAATAAAGATCAGAGAAGAAAGGAGAGCAGAGACAAAAAATTAACTGCACGTATTAACTAGGAAAGCATCTCTTCCTCTGCCTCCATGGAGCTTCCACTACAGTGAGCAGGATTAGACACTGCCCCACAGCATTTGGGATTTATTGGTATTATTTCAACAGCTGGGAGAAGAATGGTGTATGTTGGCAAGTAGGAGATGACAAGGCAGGGCACAAAGAACACATAAGGAGGAAGAAATGGAAGGCCCTGAAAAGCATGACATAAGGATGGCATGTGGCTTATAGGGATTAGAAGCAGCACCTTGTATAATCAGTGAGCTGACCAAGTGATGAAGTATTATACAGCCCCAATTTTAAAACAGAAAATTTGTTATTTTTAATTCAGACTCATAGATTTACAGGTTGCATTTTCAAGGCGATTCCTGGTCAGCAATTTAAGATTTTGAATAGAATTAAAAGATCTCTCCATGCATGAAATTCAACAGCTAGATTCAAATTCATGCTCCATGTAAAGCCAGCATCAACTCCCCACCATCAATGACGAAGTCATTATTGAAGCAGTTGAGTCAAAATGTGGGCAGATGACTGAGCACACCTATGTATTAATATTTTTGTATTGACAGTCCATCCCAAGAGACTACTTGCACCTTAGCACATTGCCCAGATCAGACTGCAGCTATATTCAACTATTAGTTAGACCACTAAAGAAAGAACCTGCATTCCAATTATTATCTTATTCCAGAAGCAAGTGCAAGAATGACCATTCTTAGCATTCCTAATATATATAGCACAGAAGCAGGCAAAATGGCTGTCATGCACGCAAACTGATACATAGCTTGTTTAGGAAGTCAGGAAAGTACTGTCTTGGTCAAAAGGCAACTGTATGAAGGCTAGTACTCCAACACATATCCATTACACTTCACAGCAATCAGTTACAGGCATCATAGCTGCTATTTTCTTCTTTATGGAAGGCTTTTAAATCTACTTTTTCAGCTTCAGGCATCACTACCCAGATAACTAGGCTGTAGATTGCTTTCAGGTGAGGCCTCTTCCAACCTATTAAAGCTCTAGTTGAGTGCAGGAGAGCATAATTAACAAAGAAAGCAAATAAGGCCATGACTCACTATCCAAGTTATTAGAGAAATCATGAGGCAGACACAACTATTTCTGCCCTTTTCTTGACCAACACCAAGAAGCCAACAGTGAAATATTAATTAGAGAAGGAGCTAAAACTTGCAAAGATAAAAACTTTAGGAATCATGTTCTAATAGCCAGACTAGTTAAAAAGCAGAATACAATATCTAGGGAGTAACGCTTAATCTGTTGGATCTCTATCCCTTTGGAGTTTTTTAAGGAGAGATTAGAAAAAACATGTGAAGAGTGTTAAATCTTGCTGATGCTGCCTTTGAACACATGACCTCAGGAGACTCCTTTCAGTTCTGTTTTTCTGTAATTGCATGTTGTGGAAGGCTCTGAAATTCAGGCGTTATTGAAAGACAAATGTAAAGCTTGAGAGAGTGCCTGAATATGAATATACCATTTCACTCCACCCCAGAATCTGGGGAAGCGATTACAAGATCTCATGAGCATAGTCATGCTAGCTTACTACCACAAAACCTCAAGTCTCACTAGCGTTGTAGTGCCTTGTTTTAACTATTTAAGCAATCTTCCTTTCAAATTGTAGCAAGGACTCTGCAGAAAATGTTATTCTATAAGAAAACTCAAAGACCTGATAGTTAATACATCATATGTTACGCAGCACAAGCTTCCCTTCTCTGAAACATCCTTAGCATTCAGAAAGTGGTCAGAGGACAGAGAGAAAATAACTCTCCTGAATTCAAATAACTGATGCCTGAGAAAACCAAAAAGGGAATTAAGAACAATTAAACATAATATACATAAGAACAAGAACTTCAATAACGCACAGACCCACAATACCTGAAGAGAGCTAACGTATAAACAGCCCAGCAAACACTGAGACAGGTAACAAGGCAAGGCCAACAATGCTTCATCCAATAACCCAAGGAGAGGACTGAAGGCCCCCCACACACCTCAGCCCAAGGAAGGGGTGATGCTGCAGGACTGGACTTAAATAGAGCTTCTGGGCCAACAGGAAGCAGGTGTGTGGGCGGTGGGGCAGGAGAAATAGAGCGGGGCAGGCAGGGCTCTGGCTCACTCTGGGGCCTGGGGGGGCAGTGGGGCAGTGCTGGGCTAGGGGCTTGTTTGGTTAGTTTGTTTGTTTGCTTGCTTTTTTTAACTTAGGAGGTTTGTTTGTTATTTTTTTCATTGATTACAAAATACCAGCCTATGCAGCATACATCTTTCTGCAAGTAAGGTATTAAGGTTAAAATTTTCATTCGGTACAAGGGAGAATTAGAACTAAGAGGAATCTCTTTAGTAAGCAGTGATTCTTTCTTGGATGGTAGGTCTTCAAATATGACCCTTTATTTTCTAAGTTAATGAAGTAATTATTTTAGCTAAGCAATATTTGTAGATTTTAATCCTCCTATGCTGAAGTAGGTTTGTCTGATAGAAGTGATTGTTTGCAGTAGCTATATTTATGATTCAGCATCTTACTCTTCTGTGAAAGATTTATGCTGAAAAGACTTTTCACTCACAGAGAATGTATGCTCTCAGTTTCTCTGTTCCTAGCCGCTTGCAAGATTTGGGTTCTGTTTTGGTTTTTTTCTGTATTCTCTAGGTTTGCTGAAGATTGCATGTTAGTGGCAAAGGCCTCTCATTACCTATGGCAGTCTGGAAATTAGGGTAAGTTAAATGTGTCACACTGCAGTTGAGCAGGAAACAAAAGGAGGAAAAAAGGAAAAATCTACTTCAGGAAGCTTTTAGTCAGTTTGTGTGGGTGAATGTGGGCAGATAATGTAATGGAAAAGCAA
The DNA here is from genome assembly GCF_001431845.1 of Calidris pugnax. NCBI lineage: Eukaryota > Metazoa > Chordata > Aves > Charadriiformes > Scolopacidae > Calidris > Calidris pugnax. Next base: position 1,261,741 of record NW_015091123.1, on the reverse strand, counting down.
ATATGCTGTTAGAAGATTTAACAAGTTTCTTTTTCAATAAGGGGTGACAGTTTCATACCACTAACTCACTGTGAAGAGCAACTCAACAGATATTCCCAAAAAAGATACCTTTTTTCTTAAAAAAATTGCTTTCTTACCTATTCTTTGAGCTTTCCCCCTTTAAAATTTTTTATTATGGTAATAGTTCTCCTATTATTCTCTCACTTTTTATTCAAAGCTTTTCACTTAACTCCTGTTTAAAGAAAAAAGACCAAGTCTCCATAGTATTATATATATAATATAAGTAAAATAAAACCAGTAAAGCTAAGAGTTGGCTTCCAAGGTTCTTTCTTTTTCAGTTATTACAATTAGGAATTACAGAATGATATTAATGATGTGATGCTTCAGTTAGTGCCAACATGCATGTTAATAAATACGTCATTTGGCTGCTTCTATATATGTAATGGTCTTTTCACAGCACTGCTCCATGTAGGCTCCCTCAAGCTGCTGCATTTTGACCTCCTCAGTTTGGAAGGGCACAAGATGGGCCTCCCTTCTCTTCCTTTCTCATCTAATACCTGTGAAGGTTTGCTGCCCCCATGCAAGTCTGGAATATACATTCACTGTCCCAAGAAATGCAGTTCTTCTACTCTCAATTGGAGCCCTTGAGGTACTTGTCCATCACCTTTGTGCTCCTCCTGTTCAGTTTCACTCATTAAGCCCTCTGAGTTCCTGTTTATTAACACAGCACCAGGGAATGGCACTGGGATGCTTGCGAGGCGCGTATTCTGCAGAGTGGCAAGAAGCAGGGAACTAGCTAGATATTTATTTGAAAGAGTTAAAAAGATAACTTCACATACCAGCATTTAAACGATCTCTGTTCAGATAACTGCTCTTCAAGCAGTTCCTCAGACTCCTCCATATTTTGAATGAGGATTACCCACCAGGAAATAAAAATCTAAGTAGGTGTAGCACTCAAAATAAAATAAGTCTAGTCAAATAAGCCAGGATGGCTCATCTGCCATAGAGAGGTGTGTGCTTCCAAATAGGGGAAAAAAAATTATCAGACTGAGATGAAGGCTTTTTGGAGGGTGCATAGTTAGATCACTGGTTATCCTTTTATCCTTAATAAGTGATGCCCCTTATTTCAGTATTTATGTATCAGTGGGTAACTGTATAACTTCCTGCATCATGCGATCAGGATGATGAAGGGCACACAACACTGTCATGGTTGAGCACACCTCTAAATCCGTTCCCAAGTCCAGATTTGCCTACAGCACTTACAAATTCACTCTGGACAGAATTTGTGTCCTTCTGTAACAGATGAAAAAAAAAAAGAACAATTTTTCTCACTTTAAAACTACTCCTCGATAAAACTCTATTTTTAAATATTCACACTATATATTACTATAAGAAAGAATATTTAAGGAATAAAAATATTAAGATCTGCAATGAGCCATTCTGACTGCTACAGAATTCTTTGGGGCCACAGAAAGAAGGAAACAGAAGTAAGATTTTGAGGTTATTGACAATTTAATTTGTTTGATTCCTAATCCATCTGCAGATTGTGTTATTTTAGATGCTGTGTCTTATCAGGCTTCCTAATCCTTCTTCAGAGGAATTCAGGGAGGCTTTTCAACCAGGTGTTCTGGAACTTAGATGGAAACACAGATTACCAAGAAAGGCCTGATCCAAATCACATCGAAGTGTGGGTATCCAGAGGAGCAAAGACCAAAACAGACCCCTATTCACAGTCATCCAAGTTCAATTTTGAGAATGCTGAGTTTTAATTTGGCACACAGCAGGGCGCTCAGCCACGGAGCTGAAGTCTGTGCGGGGAAGTTAGGGCTGGCTGGCATCTGCTGCGCCTCAGCTCTGGCTGTTAGAAAATGAAATGCAGTAAGGAAGGAGAAAGAGAAGCGCAGTAGAGCTGCATTTCCAAATGTGCCTTACTTGCTAGTTTAGAGCTAATAGTTTTTAAGTCTCTTCCAATTGAGAGGTTTTCTTTTTGGTTTCAGAGATGTGGTCTTCACAATCAAATGTGTAGACATTTTACTTAGGCTATTTGCAAGAACTTCCAAGTTAAGATGAGAGGATGGCTATGGCTGCATTTTAAAAATCTATGGAAATTTTCTTAGAATCTTATTTTATGAAGAAAAATACGTTCAGAACATACTTACACCCTAAGCCAAACCAGGGGACAGTATACTATGATCCACAAGAGACTGTGGGACAGTCACAACCTCAGGCACGTTGTCTACAGGCTCTGGCTGAAAATTTACTTAGGTGTCCCCATAAGTGTTACTGAAATTGGAAGAGCTGATTTCAGAGACATAAACCTGGCTTTGAGATGCTAATGTGCTTTGAAGATAGCAGTATTTGAACACCTTAGAGTCACTTTGTGGTGGGACATCAAGGGAATGATGCTGAGATTGGGGGTGTATACATTTAGTTTATCTTCTTCACAGCAGTAGCACTTATTTTTGGAGTTTAATTGCAGACTATTGCAGAGTAGAGATCACTACTGTAAATGTGTTCTCTGCACTGAATACTTAATAGTAATAATAATAATTAACAGTAGAGACATGCAAACAGTTTTCATTTAATAGTAGAGTTGACTGCAAGTGCTTCCATTGTTGAGAGTTTGTCAGAGCTCTGTACTTTAATTAAAGGGAACATGATGCTAGTAAAAAAGTTTTGGACTGACAACCCCTGAAAATGAATTCCTCTGCTTACCTGCTAACAACCAACAGCTGCAGCTGCCTAAGTGCTACTTCTGGAATAAATCTGGGAGGAGCAAACTCCAAACTTATTTGGGGATATTGCTTGTACGTTCCAGACATTGTTCAAAATGATGTAAGGATGTATGCGTAATTTAATCAAGAGGTACAAGTTTTGCATTACAGACTGAGCTTTGGGAGACCTGGGGTTTAACTCCTATTCTGTGACTTGCATGTTAAATGACTTTGGAAAGTAAAGTCACTGCTGCTTCCTGGAAAGTTCAGGACACTTGGCACTTCCAGGGTGCCCTACTTCAAACCCAAGTAAGTCAATTTCTAAGAAAAACATGAAACAGTCTTAGTTTCATGATTCACTGTTATGAATAACTAACTTCTGTCTTATGGTATATTTCAAGGAACTGCTCAGCCTCATACTACAGACAGCTCTTTGAGCAACACAGCAAGATTTTGGAAACATGGGAACTGAATTTAATGTCAAAATCCTGGGAAAGCCCACTGGAGTTTTGTAACTTGTCTGTTCCAGCCAAATTCAGAGCTTGAGCCTTAAAAAGTGCATTGGTACAGCTCTTTTAGTTGAAGACGTTTGGGTTTGTTTTTAACTAAAACATTGAATCTATACCCTCCTAGTTAGGGAAGACTAAAAGGTAGTTTATACAGGTCTATTTTTATTCGTGCTACAGGGGAATAGCAACGCAGCAAACCCATCTTTATTCTGCTCTATCTTTATCATTTTAGTCATACCAGTAAAGTGGTGTGAACAATCACATGAATTCTGACTCAAAGGGTCCCAGACTGAACCTGGAAAATGTTACAGCTTTGCTAATTTCCCAGCAAATGATCAACTAAAGGTTGTAGCAGCTGTGATAAGAGGATTCTTGTTTACAACAACATCCCAGATAGCCTGCCTTTGTTCTAATAGCACCTTTTTCATCTTCAGTCCAGGAGTCTGTCATAGCAAGGCACTATAAATTACTGCCACAGCATGCTCCTTACCACCTACAGCCTTTCTGTGGCGATATATGACCCATAAATCTTACTGACATTCTTTTCCATGGCTCTTTTAATGCTCTTTCCTTTCTCTCCTCCCTTCATCTCTCCCATTTCTCCCCCTCTTTGCTGTGAAGAAGTCCAAGCGGTTCCACCAGAAAGAAAGAAAAAAAAAAAAAAGGCACAAAACAGAATGTAATCAGATTTTGTGGGGAAACCTGAAGGTGAACACAGTAAGAAATCGAGTGACTTTGGATAGAGTCCTACTTCTTTAAGTACTTTGAACCTAGGAATTGCTAAAGGGTTTGGCAATGACAATAAGCTCTTTAATAGATTTTCCTAGTAATTCAGTTCCTTACAGATTTCTTTCCAGAGATCACTCAGTGTTCTGAGTAGCCACATGTTCTAAGGGAAATGGAATTATATTAACGTTTTGGAATAACTGTATGTCACTGAGGTAAACTTGGTCGGTGGGCAAGTGATGAATCTTGCCTCTAGAGGTCCATTTTCAGTTTCAAACAGGGTAACTCACAAAGAGGGATATATATACACACAAAAGACTACAGGAATTAATTTCAGCGCATTTAGATTTAATAGATTCTCTCCAAACTACTGGCATTCTCTCAGCAAAGAAATTGCTTAAATGATTTATATAATAATTTCCTCTCAAATCTTCTCATTGGACAATTTGACAATATCACAGATATATGTTTCCATTATTTCTTATTTCATTATTTATTTTGCTCTTTGTTCTGTTACATTTATTCTATTTAGACAATAACACCTCTGTCAACTGCAGTTTAATTGGTATCTAAGGCCTAGTCTGCATTTACATTTTACTGGAATAATAATGTTGGTAACGGGTATGATTTTTTTTATAAAAGAGTTATGCTGCTATGAACTTCTTGGTGGATGCCATGAGGTTAGTATAAAAGTGATTTATACTGGTTTAGTTCTTCTCCTACTCTATGGTAATAACTATCTAATTATAAAGTATGTTTATACTGACACAATTGTATCCACAATCCTGGTTTACTTTTTCATTCTTCATTTGTCTTAATGTAAATTCTGCCGGAGGAAAATGACACATGCACACACATACACCCACAAGCAAGATCATCAAAGTCCTGAAAAATCCATTTGGTCGAATTCATCAGAAGATAATTCTGTCCCTGGGGCTTTAATCTCTAAAGAGCAAGATCAGTTTGTGGTGATCGTAACTGCTTGATTTGCATTACGGCAGTACTAAAAGACTCCCACAGTGCTTAAAAAAAACACCATTTATGGAACTTCCTTGAAGAAAATAGGATCAATAGCACAGTAAGGTGCTAACTTGCTGTTACTTAAAATACACACCAGATTTATTTAACCCTTAAAGCTCTACATACAGCAGATGCAATAAAACTCTTAAATCAGACTGTCTTGATAAAGGAATTACAGAGCTGCGACACAATTCTGTGAATAAACAAAGCCCTAAACAGATGGCATACAGGGACCTGATAGTCTTTTCTTTTTTTCCTTTGTAATATGCTCCTCATTAGCTATCACCTGGAACATGGTGCTCTAATTCTGGACCTCCCAGTACTTAAAAGACACCGACTACGTGGAGTTACACCAGGGGCACTGGGATTTTTAAAATTCTGTTAGAGAAAATAGGGCTTAGAAGAGGGGTTGGCCAGTCAGGGGAAGGGTTTGTGCATGTTTCAAGGCCACCACTGTTGATGCCAGATCATAACAAGCCCTAGGGATGGTGGCAAGGCCTGTGTTGCAATTGTGAGCCCCTGTTGCTGGGTGTAAATCGGGGAGAGGGGTCCCTCAGGCTCGTTACCAGCCTCACCTGTGGCAGGGAGGAGGAGCTGGCACACAGCTGGGGCAAAGCTCCGGTGATAGAAACCTGGGCTGCTCCTAAGGCCTTCGTGGAGGTCTGGCCTCGCCGCAGTGGCAGCGTGCAGGGAACAGCAAGGTGAGTCACCCTCTGGGTGAGCAAATACAGAACTTTGCCTTTGCTCTGCTGATGGCAAAAGGTGCTGCTCCCGGGCTCTACCTGAGCCGTGCTGGGGCCGCATGGCGTGGGGGGCTCTTGAGGGAGCCGTGAGTGGTTCATGGGGGGTCGGTCGGTGGCCTGAGTTGTGGGTCCGGCCATCTCGGCCACAAGGCTGGGCCTGAAGGGGGGCTAAACTGCCGTGGGGGGCTCTGGTAAAACCCTACCAGCCCCCGGTGCGGAGGAGCAAGGCCGACGCCGCAGAGATCTGGGGGGGAGGAAAGAGAAATAAAACCTGAACAAGCTGAGTGAGCGTTCTGACCTTAAGGTGTAGCGGGGGGAAGCGTGTAGCTGGGGGAAGCCTTCCCGCTGGGCCGGGGCGCCGGCCGGGCTCCCTGCCGCAGGTGCCGGCGCGGTGATGGCCGTTAGTGACCGTTAGTGACCGTTACCGGCCGGCTGCGAACACCTGCCGCCTGCGCGCGCGCGGAGAGGGGCGCGCGGGGGGGCAGGAAGGTTCTGGAAGAGCGGGGCCCGCGGCGCTGAGGCGGAGCCGCTGCCGGGGGCGGAGCGCGCGGTGAGTGGCGCTTTATTTACTATTATCTCTGTTTGAAACCCAATTTGGCGACTTTTGGAGGGCAGGGGCGTTTTGTGCTGAGAGTTCTTGTCATCTGTAACTCGAGGAGAAGTTTTTGAAGTATTAAATGTGCGCGTTTACTTCTTTTTTTTCTTTAATCGGTGGTCTGCTTTGAAAGCCAAGCCTGTTGTTGTGAAGGAAAAAGGAAACCTTGTCTTAAAAGCACCAGGTATTTTCAATTATGTAATAAAATGCAAACTTGGGGGGAGGGAAAAACCCCCAAACTTGTTCATTGCTCACAGGCTTGGTAAAAGTGTGGTGGATTTTTAGCCTCGTTGTTGGTGATTTGGAAAGTTCAGTGGATTCCAAGCAGATCAGTTAACTGAGGTGATGTGACCGAGATAAATAATAAAATGTAGTTAATTCCTGTAGTTAATTTTTTTCCTTGTGGGAGGAAAAAAATAATAATTGGCTGTTGTTAAAGGATAAATAAAATGGCCCTTAGAGGAGGATCTGTGAAGGACACTAATATTCGTGGGCTGTGGGGGCCTGGGGAGCAGATCCTGAGTTTGGGATGCTGGAGTTTTGTGCAAGGAATGAACACAGCAGGTGTGAATTACAGCTTAAAGAGCACACAAAGTGAACAGCCTTGGGCAGCTCCAGCCATTAGTGGTGTCTACACGTTCAAGTGTACATGTGTTTTATTTGAGATCCTTTCACTTACGCTAAGTGAAAGTCAGCCGAGTCCATCAGCTTGCTGCAATATCCCACAAATGGGCCTTGTCTCTTGCTGGTGTGGGGTCCTTTGGCTGTTGGTCTCGTAGAAGAGGTCAGTTTCCCGTGTGGTTTGTTGTTCCTGGTGTCAGTTTCAGGAGCCTGTGCTGGAGGGGGTCAGTGCCATTCAAACTGCATCCAACCCCCTGCGCTCAGGTCATCCTATTCTTGTTTGTTTATTTGTTTGAATCTGGTTAAGTCTCTCACTCCAGATTATAAACCACAACTGGACGAATGCTTGAATAACAATGCAAGTAGGGTTTTCTGGTACTCTGTCTAAGAGGGTTTATAATTATGTTCTGATATCCTTGCAGTCTGGTATTAAGATTGAAGAAGGTGAGCTACATAGACGAAGCGCTGTGGTAACTTTTCATCTCCCAGAATAAAGACAAAATAAAGGGATTCTAGTAAAAGTTACTTGAATTGCCCTTAAGCCATACAGCATGATCTAATTCTAAGATCATAAAAGGGAAATCCTCCTTGAGGCATGCCCACAGTAGAGAATTGGGAGATGAGGAATCCTCCTGTCGCCTGCTATGGGGATGTCAGTGGAGGATGGGAGTAGAGCTATGGCTGGTCTCCTGGTCCCCCCCTCCTGTGCCAGCAGACAGGCAGGGAGACGCGTGGTCCTGTGTGGTCTCTGTTCAGTTCCTGTATTTGATGGGGAGGAAAATCTGCTGGGATCTGGCTGAAGCTGAATAGCAAGAACACAAGAGAGCTAAAGCCCTTCTGAGGTGCCAATAGGACAGCAAATCAATATCGCTCTTGTTCAAAGAGCAGAATGAGCAGAGAGTTTAGAGTGAAACTAATGGGAGGGCCAGGAAAGAAAAGCCTCAGCTGCCGTTGCCATGACAAATAATGACAAAAAATGACTGAAGCATTTTAAAGGTAATGTTGCAATAAAAAATATCATGTGGGTTGCTTGGTTATAATTGGGCTGGGCCCTGTCAGCACTTGTTAGGGCTGAGAGCAAGTGCTCTGCAAGATGCATGAGCCGTGTGTGCACTGGGTGATACGCAGAGGGGGAGATAAAGCTGTTGTAAAAAGGCCCTGAATTTAATTTATCTGAGAACTTTTTTTTTTTTGGAAGGGGGTGTGTGTTTGGTTTTTTTCCCCCAACTAGAATTTGGGTATCTGTTTCTGTTCCTTCCTTTGTTATTCTTGTAGCATAGTGTTTTGGGAAGTTACATTGCCTTTCTGTCTACCTGGCTTATTCATCTATAAAAATAGAAGTAGTAGGACTTGGCAATGTGAGTGTGAGGGAGTGAAACTTAGTGGGGGAAAGAAAGGAGGTGGCAAACAGCTGCTGGCACTTGGTGTTTCCCCACTGTGTGAAAGAGGATGAGGGGTGAAGGGTTCCTCAAGACTTCAGTTGTGAGGTTTAATTATATGAAGAGTTGCATTTGAGTGTTGCAGGAGTCCTGCAACAAGTATAACCAGTTGCAATAATTTCTGTGCGTATACGTGTGTTTTCTCTTCTTTCCATTCAGCCCCATGAATTTTAGATGTAGTCAATGTGGATCCTTTCTCTCTTAGGTTCTGATCTATTTCCAAGCTCAAGTCTTGGCTTTGTAACATTCTCAGGATGCAAAGACTTTTGTTTTGTTGTCTCTGAGGAGCATTCTGAGATGGATTATTTATGGCTCCTTGAAAAAATACGATATTTAAAAAGAAATAAAAAAGGCAGCTAACTACTGTTGTCTGTCATACAAGTCTTCCCTGGTTTTCTGCTCCATCTGCAAGAATGAATAGCTTTAAAATAGCTCTTGCAAAATATTGGTCAGTTTTTGTGTGCAACTGTGTATGTGTGTAGGTGTGTACATGTGTGAATGTGTACACTGCAACATGAGTATTGGGAAGATGCCGAAGGAGCCCTGTTGTGGGGTTATGTTTTTTTAATAGTCATGCCTATTAGTTCAGTTAGATGCTAGTTAGGCTGGAATTAGGTTGCTTTGGCCACCATAGCTTTATTAAATTCTCTTTGCTAGTCACCTTTGTAAACTGCTTCCCATAGGACAGTGTTTCTAGAATAAAAAATGAGCATCTGTCTGTACTGGGATTGGTTGGACTGCTTAAAATTTTAGACAACATTTTTTTCAGTAGGACAAAGGCATGAATGTTTTGTATTCAAATACTCCTATGCATTTGGGGAATTTTTCCCTTCTTCAGTCATTCTAAATAGATTGTAAAAGACCTGAAGGTGTCTCATATTAACAGGCTTGATTTTAGGCATTGTACAAATACTAATAGCTAGTAGTTTCTTTTACAGTTTCAAAACCCATACTTTTTTCTGTGAGAAACACGCTGAATGAGTTAGTACCAATTTCAATGCGAAAAATAATCCAGTAGTGTAGGAAGTCCATGATTTTAATACTCTACTGCTCCCATTGGCCTGTAATGACCACAGGCTGTCAGAATGTAATAATTCCAATGGGGAGTGACGTTACAGCAATAACAGTATATGTGAAGGCATCAAACATTCATGGCCATATCTGAGGCTTTCTAGTCCATAAACCTTCTCTGAACTCAAGTAATAGAGTTAGCAAAAAGATAGAGCAACTGTTCGTCATAAATGTGTGATATTGATAGGCTTCGTTGAAACGTTATAGTGTATTGGGTACATTGGGATAATTTGGTCTATTGTATAATATATTAACCAATACCCAACAGACCTAAAATTTTGGCTTTTTCCAGTCTCTTTCTTCTGTTTTGAGCATAAGCACATTATTTGGTGCAAAATTTTTTCTGATTTGTATTCCTTTTAGAACATACAGGATTTATTTAACTTTGTAGCATCATCTCTTTGCTATCCTACCTGAAAATGCACATTCTTATATTTACTTTCATTTACAGAATCTTCAGGAGGACTTCCTTGTGTCTATGCTAAGGTTTAGTTAATCTTGTATGTTCAGTGTGTTAGTTGTCTTTCAAATAATGTTTGGACTGTATCTGTTAGCACATTTACTTAATCTATTATATGCTTTAAATGGAACATTACCTGACCTGAAGTTTTCTGCAAAGCCATTTACACAATTCCTCACCCCAGTCAATTACAATTATATTCTCATAATCCACATGCTGCTGAATTTTCAGAATGTGGGGTGGAGCCTGTGTGCTGTAGACCAATAGAGAACATCCTGTACAACATTATGTGCTGGGCTTCCCTCTCCCTTGTAAATGGATGTTATAGGGGTCAGGAAATACATATGGACAGTGCTATTTATTAAAATGGATGTAATGGAATCCTATAAAGTGAGCTTTTCCTTCAAGTTTTGCCAGTGAAAAGCCCAGTGAAGTCAGCGGAACATGTGTTCTTACAGGCTTTAAAAGATTTTTCAGATTGTGCCTGTAGGAGAGATATGACAGACTGTGCTACAAATTGTTCTCATACAACAGGACATTTTGGCAGTGTTCTAGACAACCTTGAACAAGCTTCATCAGAAAAAAAAGGTCGAATTATAACGTAGTGTGGAGTTTTGATGCTGCCGTGTTTTTTATTACCTTTTGAAAGAACTTGGGAACCCCTGCTGAAACTATTGCTTAATTGAGTCTCCTATCTTTGCAGAAAAGGATAAGAGATTGACTTTAAAGGGATTCAAATCTTTTCCTTATGAAAATACATCTGTCTTTTTTTTTTTTAAATTCAAAGAGCTCTTTGCAAAAAGCTTGGATACTTGGTTATTGCTTCTCTGCCATTGTTTTTGTATCCTATGTCACTACTAAAATGTGATTTAAATCTCAAATTGAGGACTTGCTTTTACATTTAATCATGAAAGGTATGTGAGGACATCCTGTCTAAAGATTTACTTTGTCTCAATGTGTGTTTTTCTCCTAGCTCATGATATTTTTTCTGCGGTGTTACAGTGAGCCTAGTCTAGAGTAGAATTGTTTCTTTCTAACCAGATCAGTGTCAAACTTCTGTGAACGTGTTCACTGAGAGTAAATTCATCTTTTCAATGATGCTTTGAGGTGTTTTTAAACAAATCCAACTATTACATTCTAAGCTACAACATCAGTCTTTTAAATTATCAGAGTTGATAGCTAGTACATACAGTTGTAATTTGCTTGCAACTTCACGTTGTTGTGATCTTCCTTTCCATCCTTTCTGTGTCTGATCCACTCTCAGTACTTCCTGTAAATTAATTGGTGACCTCTTTGAGATAAGAACTTGCCTTAGTAAGAAACTAATGTTGATCAAATTACTCTTGTCTCCAACAGTTGCTATTTCTAAGCTCTTAAATGATGTGCAAAAAACCCTAAGATGACAGTTAGGGAATATGGAGCTGTAGGGGAAAAGTTTCCTCCTTCTTGCTTCTTTAACCTAAAATAATACTTAAATAGATACGACCTCTATTTAAAATCTCTCACAGCAATTACAGCCATGTCTCTGGTTGGCTTGCAGTGCTGAACGTGTCCTGCAAATTCAGGACTCTGTGCTATAATTTCATCTCTGGATATCAATAGCCATGCAATTTAACAGCAGTGATTCTGAGCCATTTGCAAGGACAGAACAAGAGGTTCTGTTGGTCAGGGTGGTTGACAAGGTCACTATGACCCAAGTTAACGTTAACCATGCAGGAAAGTAGTCGGCTTGATAGAGCAGTAATTTCAGGTGATCAGGCAGTAATAAGGTCTTAAACCATTCCGGTCATCTAGCATACATTACTCCAAATAAAATAAAATGGAGCCACAAGATTTCATAATGCAGGATGAGTAGGTTCTTCGTGGCCAGGCCTCTGCTTACAAGCAAGGGAAATTCTTGAATTTTACTCGTTAATCTTGTAGGTGTTGAACCTCTTCGATTGCATTTTCTTTTTTCTTCAAAATTAGATCTTTAACATACAGTTTATTATACTTAAAATCAGCGTTTAGGCTTATACAGTTCCTGTGTCTGTCTACTCTCCTGCGTGCTGCTGGGTATCAGCAGAGTCATTCCAGTCCAAATGACATGCCAGCAAAGACAGGCGGAATGGCTGGGATGCTCTTGGGAAGCTGCAGGCAGTTTGGATCCAGCCAACACTCCTACCTGGCGTAACTTGGTTCAGAAGGTGGAGGAAGCAAATGACTTTTTGTTGCTGTCTGAGAAATATATGACAAAATATTTCACTCAAGCTCACCTGATCTTACTGAATTGCTGCATGAACAAACACAAATCAAAGCTGACAAGGTTGACTCTTTCTTTTCTAAGCTTTGAAAATAATGATGCATCATCCCTGTAACAGTACAGCACTCCTTCCAATTGCCCAGTCTTTCATACTTGCATACCTGCGTCCATGCACTGAGGATTTCTTTGAGTCTCCTCAGCGGCATATCTGTCACCCTCCAAACTAAAAAAGACAAAAAAAGGGGGGTGGTGGTGGTGGTGGTGGTTTGAGAATGGTCCATGGCCCCAGACCAAACAAAAAAGCTTTACACTGTGTAAGTTTTCTAGGGGGTAGAAAAAAAAAGTAGGAAGGAAGGATCTTGTGAAAGAGACTTCATAAATATCTGGGGTTTGTTACATACAAAAAAGTAACATTGTTGCCTTTTAAAAAATGTCCTTTGTATTTGGATACTTATTTGTAAAGTGTTTGTAAGCATGGTGTTCCTGCTGGGTTGTTTCAGAGGTGCTCTTTGGGGGCTGGGTGGGAAACTGACCTTCCAGCCTGAGTAAGGGGCACAATGTACTAGTTCAAAGTGAACTCTGTACCCATGGGCTCTCTAGCACCTAAAGTCAGATTGTCAATACAATTAATTTATCTCTTAATAATTTTTTGAAAACTCAGCCACTTCTATTAGCTACCAGAGAGAGTTGAACTGTGCTTCACGTACAGTGCTTCCTCAAATCCCTTGTGGGAATACGACTTAGAGGATAAGGCCTGTTACAACACCTAGAGGAGTGTGTGCCTATCTATTCACTGACTTCAGTGAACAAAGGTTGTGGGTTCTTAATTAGGCCAGCTCAGCGGCTATTAGTATCATACTGGTTCTAGCTGAATGCTTTTTAGAGGTATAAGTTAAAGGGCTTTACCACAAGAATCAGAGTCAAACCTTTACTATTTAGAGTAGGTGTTAAATTTAATGACCCATTCTGTGGCCCTGTTCTATCCTTTAGCCGCATCACACCACTGCTATAATAGTCCTGTGCAAAGGGCAGGCTGCTCAAGGAGTTCAGGCTTTGAAGTTAAGCAGGAACTGTTGACTGCTTTAGATAAGTGTCCTTGACAATCTAGTGCTTTTTGTAAATTGGCATTGCTTTGGGCTCAGAAGGAGTTTTCCTTTTTAGCAGTTTGTCATGTCCTAATGTATCCTGATCAGGAAGCACTGCTGAGCTGTGCTGTAAGCTGCAGAAGGACTCGGAGTTTCTGTTTTATGGCAGTGTCTGTGTTGTGTTAATAGTTGCCTTGGTCTGCCCTAAAAATTGCACTCGACCAAGGTTTGTATTATAGAGCAGAGAGGAGCTCGAGCATGCTGCCCAGGAGGCATCGGGCTATCTGAGATCCTTGCATCCCTAGTGCATGATGTTTCCCACATCTTAGCAGTGCAGTCTGATTTGAAGGCGTTTTGGTGAACAGGTCTTGCTCAAAGCCTTGTTGCCTTGCCGGAGAACTGGAAGCCTTGCTCTTCCTATGTCATTCACAGGGCAGTCTCTTGTGTGTGTACTCTTAAACGTAAATTGTGGTGCTGAATGTGAATTACATTAAATATTGCACCCTATGCCTGTCTAAGCTTCTAAGCATTACAGTGGTAGACCATGTGTGTAAATAATTTATGAAAAAACATTGCATGGATTTTAAGTCTTACCCTTTTGGCATCTGCATTTTCATCTCTGAATGTTATTTGTGTATTACTTGGCTGTGATAAATTAGCTTTTTCGTGAATTGGTTATGGTGGATTTTTAGGAGAAAGCAGAAGTAGCTGTTACTCACGTAAATATGCAAAACTTTGCTGGTAACAAACTAGAAAAAAAGGCTAATTAGTGTAATTACTGTCATTATAATTCTAATTTAACTGCATAGACTTGTACTGCAGCAACATCAGAGCTGTCACATTTGCAAACTGCATAATTATATGTATTAAGTTCTGTTTCTGTTGCATCCAATATATAAAATGGGCTGCTACCTTAAACTGCTCCAAAAAAGAAGTCAAAATGCCATTAAAGGGCTGACTTAATCTCCTTGATTTTTCTGATTGCCAGTGAAAGATGAAACAAAAAGCTTGTCTAAATTATTATCTTTTAAAAATATACTTGATAAAATTCATAAATAGGTGGTGAGCTGAAAATAACAAATCTGAGTGTACATGTATAAAATTATGTCTGCATCTCTAAATCCTGCTGCCTTGTACTTACTGGGAGTACCTGTCTTCCCCTGAGTACCAGAGATCCCGTACCACACAGTTCCATAGTGAGAGTCCTCACCTACCTGTTAGGGAGCAGCTATTGCCAAAGAGGATGATCTGAGAACAGTCTTGTTGATGCCATCTGAAACTTTTTTGGGCAGGTCATAGCATATAGAGTAACGTCAACTATGAAATCCTAAGTGACTGCAAGTGCTGCATGCTAGATTAAACTTTTAGAGCCTTCTCAGTTACTTAGAGCATTTCGAGTTTACGCAAACCTGGAGGGAGAGGTGGGTGTTGTCAGTGCTTTGGAAGATAGGATATAACTTGAAATAATTTTGATTCATTGGGAAGATGTCCCAAGAATCAGTAAGATGGCATTTAATGAGAACAAGAAGAAAGGAAGAAGCAAATACATGGTTTTGTAATGTGGAATAATTAGTGGGATGGTAGAGGATGTGGTATTACACACTAAGCAAGTCAAAATGGGATTCAGCTGCAGGAAGGCGAATGACATTTTTGGATATTTGACCCTTATCACATGTGAAATGCAGGAGGTCATTATTCCGGATCTGAATTAGCAGCTGAAGATCTAACTCTTTTATGCACTGAACTACATAATGGTTTTAATATCTATCATACAGATGATGCAGGTGCCAATTTAATCCAGCGTGGTCCGTGCACAAGAGTTATGTCTTGATCTTCTGGGGCTTCTCTGAAAATGAGCTTGTGTGCTCTGAGGTTGTGGGTGTGGTTTGTGGTTTTGTGGGGTGTTTTCTCTTCTTTAAACCTATACATCACTATAGTTTGCTTCATAAACAAGTGTTGTGTTGTTCATTTAATGTATGTGATAAGAATGGCAGGATACTTCAAGGTGTCAAGCTTTGTTTCTTTCATAAATGTATAAATCTTTGCAAAGTTTCATGTTCCTGGTTCGTGTACTCTGTGTCCATAAAATCCTAAACCTTACTGGTCTTGACGACTCATCTAATGATCTTGGATAACCCAGCATTTGGTATAACCTGAACCGAATAACTTAACCACCTACGCAAGACAGCATTGCAAATGATCAGCATGCAGGAACGATGATTCAGTGCCTCTGATGATCAGGATATTAAGTATAATGATAATTTTAAATAACACATTTTGATGTTGCCAAGTTTTTTTAGTTTTGTAAAGCTTGGAAACTCAAAAATAAAATCTGAAAGTCCCACTAATACTGTGACTTCAGTTAAAAAAAACGAACTGGCTTTTAATTCTAAACTAAATAATTCAAAGCTTGTCAAAGAATTTCAAGAACTAGTACTGCTGTTACTTTTTAGAAGAGCACCTATCAGCGTAATAATATATTTTAGCTGCGTATCTAACGTGCAGTTTTTGGATAAGTGCATATTTAGGTGAAGTGAGAACTTAAAAATAGTCACAAAGTCTTTCTACCTCAGTCAGAACCTGCTGTAAACTGCAAAATTAGTTTGTTTTTCAGGCAGCATTTCCTTCTTTTCATTTCAGTCTTCAGTCTTCAGTGCTGTCTATTTCAAACTTGTATTTATCACCAAAGTGTGTGGGCAGTGATGGTGACACTTTTTTGCTTGTCCAGTGTTCCCTGTGTAATGCACTTGACTAGCAAATAACACGGGCATAACTTGCCCCAGGACTTCGAAACAAAATCCTCCTGCACTTTGAAGCTGTTAGGAGACCTGAACGCAAGGTTACAGCTCTCATCAGGATGAACAGAAAACTTAAATAGGAACAGATACAAATTTTGACGTGACCCAAATCAAATTTTCATTTGCAATACTTTAACTTGGTTTCATTCCCTCAGACCGTGACATGTAGCACACCCTTTTTGAGCCCCCAACCCTCCTTCAAGAGACTGAGAAAGGAAGTCTCATAGGATGCACTTACTTAATATGTATTTATGCTTCTGGAGCACTCTTGACAGTTTGTTTTCTCCCCCTTTCTACATAAAAAATGAGTTTCTTTTGTACTGCTCAGCATTGTGTTATGAATATTAATCCAGAGGGTTTATTTTTGTTATTCTAAATCTGCCCATATCCTTTGTAAGAAGAAAAATGGGACATAATTAATCTCTCTGTTAATCTTGATATTTGCATGGAACAAGTGAAACAAGCTCTTCAAACCACTTGCTCCCCTCTTAAGAAGTATTTACACTGCAGTTCAGAGGGAAACTCGAGGGCCTATTTATTTATTTATTTTCATCATCTAAGATTCAATACACACTGTGGGAGGCAAATTTCCTAATTCCCGGTGAGTTTTATCTGGTTCACTGTAGTGGTTGAAAGATGACTTCAAAAGTATCTGCAGAAGAGGAATGGGAAGTTACCAGATTTGCAAATGCAGCTCATTTAATAAAACACGTAGGTGATGCTGTACAGCCTGGGTCTCAAAACGCAGCAGACCAAGGTGTGTGTTGAAACTGAGTTCGGGGTTACTGAGGATCTGCGTTGGCAGCAGTGGCAAAGGGGACTTGGATACTTTTAATAAGGAGATGTGTGCTGCAGGATAAAGCCCATAATTGCCTGGAGATTCATCTGTTGGGTCCAAAGTTTGTCATAGAAATACTGGTAGCTGGGGACTTCGTTAAGTTCAGCTCTGCCACACACCCTTATAGAGTAGGACCTCAATTCCTCTGTGTTTTGTTTGCCTCTTACTAAGGTAGGGGAACGCTAATGGCACATATTTCACGTCTTAGTATTTGTATACTTTTGTATTCATTGAACCCTGGTTTCCCAAGGCAAAGCCACCTTGTTTTGGGCACTGTATGTTCTAGTTGCTGTAATGGACACAACAGAGTAGCACAAGCCACTTCAGAGATCTTTGTGAAATTTTAATAAGCATCACATGGTGTGAAGGAATTGAAATTTGTTTGATCTTTTGTTGCTTTTAACAAAAGAGCGACGGGGGGAAAAAAAAAAGCCAATTAAAAGAAGGGAAGAATCTATGCTGTATGTAAATCAATGGTTTTGGTACAACCATGAAAACACTCACTGGGTCTTTTTCTCATGTTGGTCAGCAGGTTTTCTTTGCATTCTGGTAGTGCAGTCTGCTCAGTAGAGACAGATTATTTCAGATCATTTTTTCAGAGGTTCCTATGTACAGTGTATAATCAAAAATCCCATTATTACACAAAGCCACAGTTTTGAGAGCACGTAAATTAAAGTATCTGTCTTGGAGGACGTGGTGACAGTGTACTGTGGCTGCTGACACCTATCCTTTAGTTTGCTATAATACTGACTTTGTACTACACATGAACGTGCCAGGTAGAAGTGGG
Organism: Calidris pugnax; assembly: GCF_001431845.1. Taxonomy (NCBI): domain Eukaryota; kingdom Metazoa; phylum Chordata; class Aves; order Charadriiformes; family Scolopacidae; genus Calidris; species Calidris pugnax. Next base: position 1,244,093 of record NW_015091123.1, on the reverse strand, counting down.
GCAGAATGGCTGCCAAGTGGTAACTTTGGCAGAGCATAGAAAATATTATGAGTCCTGTGATTCAGCCAAGGTTGTTGCCTTCTTACGAACACATGCTATCAGTTGTTCAACTGGGAAATCTCACTTAGTCTTCAGTGAACACTAAGGGTGCTGTTGCCTTCTAGAGACGTGCAGCAAATCCATCTGCAGAGAGCACAGTGAAGGGTTAAGCTTGTCTCTAGGGTGACCCACCACCAGCTGGCAGCAATAGAAGTGTACCTTGTGCCAGACAATGCAATGCCATTAGTAGGTACAATTGGAACAATTGTTTTCGAAGACATACCCTGTATATTTAAAATTTGTGAACCGAAGTCAACTCTGGTGTCTGACTTCAAAAGGCTTGTGATGAGGATGAGCTTGGCCCTCCATCTGAAAAATAAATTGGAGCAATATTGAATCTTTGGAAATGGTAACCCTGCTTTGAAGGCTCCTGTTTTATGAAAGGTGCTTTGAAGGTATTCATTCACTCTGAAATGAATTCATGCTATTCATTCTGCCACTCACAGAATAAGATATAATAGCAGTCAGTCATGATTGCTGTCATCTATCAACAGTTCATTACATGCCAGTTAGACTGAGGATACAGCATTTGTGAAAAGTATTACTGTGTGCATCTTGAAGAGAAAAAGCCAGCAACTTTATATGTAAAGATACTGAGCTTGTTCCTCTGAAAGACCGGTCTGATGTGTTGAATGTTTTTTATGGAGTGAAGCTGCTGATATGCTGAACAGAAAAACTGGTAGAAAATGTTGCTGCTCCAAGGATTCAATTTACCCCAGTTGAAGATCAGGCTGGTTCTGGACCGTTTTACCCCATATGGTGTTTTGCTCTGTGTAATGACTCACACCAGTACAGGGTAGCTGTGAAACATAAAAGGAAACCAGTGTTTTACACCCGTTTTACACTGACCAGATGTGAATGATATTCTTAGCATAATTTTCCTTAGAAGCTCATCTCTTCAGAATGAGTCTGCCAAATTGCTGATACGTCTCCTCTGCTGTTGCCTCAGGAGCTCAGCCAAATATCCGTTAACTAGGTAGGGAGATGGGAGCTGCCAGCTTGATGTCGGGGATTTATTTACAAAGGAAGTTGGACGCCTCTTGTTGATAAAATGACTTTTTAGTAAACTGATAGTGTGTGTGAATAGAGAGGCTCAATGGTAGAACAAATAGTTAAGTATTGCGCTGTAAGCTTTACCTATTTGGACAGTTGCACTAAGTTTAAAAGGGACCTGTATATCTGCCTAGCCCAATTTTCCATTTGTACTTGCAGTATTAAAATCTGAGTAGGAGTGAAGTTGACAAGAGGAACTCCCAGATAGCAGTCACTTCATGCACACATTTCCCATTTACAAATAATTTTGCTATTATTTAGGAATGATGTGAGTGTAGATCCTTAATGCGTATGATAGGACTGGTAACTGCATGGAAAAAGACTATAAAAAGCAATATCTAACACTTAGGTAATCATTTTAATCGGTCTGTCTCAAAGAACAAGATCACTATTGCTATTACTGTTTCACAGGTAGGGAAACTAAGAAGAGAATTACTAGGTCTGACTGCAGACACTTGCTTTTGCAATTGGTCAAGGAGCATCCTTTGACTTAAAAACAAACAAAAAAGCAACTTGTAATGTGACCCTTTTTAAAGTACAGCGATGCTAGAGCACCCTAAGGCTGACAGCTGATCTCTCCTGGGCCCCTTCTGCTCCATCCTCATCAACTCTCAGCTCATTCAGCTTTGTACTTTTTTACGTTCAAGGCATGTGCTGTTTTTACTCATCTTCTTGCAGTTGTTGTATACGCTGGCTCTATTTACTCAAAAGAGTTTCCTGTTTTGGTAATGTATAGCCAGAATTATAACAAACAGTGGGGAGTGTTGGCTGTGTGTAACCTCTATTTCCTCTAAATGGTTACAGGAATATTGCTCTGTGTAACTTAAAGTATTGAGCAGTGTTTTTAATATGGTTTTAATCCTTTCAACAACTTCTCTGTAGATTAAAGAACATGGGAAATAATAATATACAAACTAGAATGGACACCTTAGCTTGGAGCATAATTTCTCCCAAATCTCTGAAGAGTAATTGAGTTAATAACTAGTTAACTACTTGCTAATGCGTAATTTTCTCACTTAGACAAGTAAATTGTAATTAACACATATGGCCTAAAGATACATGCAGGGGGAAAAATATCTAATTTTCCTTCCTTTTTTCCCAAGTATGGATAGATTAAAATGTCCTGTTTTGTGGGAATTACATTTTAATGAACTCTAATATGCACAGATCCCTTTAACAAAGGCTTTTTTATCAGTTCTTTTAATTGTGAGGATCAGCTTGAAGCAAAAGGGCTTGAAAAGCTTTGCATTTAGGAAAAAAGAAAAGGGGGGGGAAGGATCGCCACGACTATATTTGGAAATAAAAGCCTTAGGAAGATATTTAGACTTTTTTCATCCGCCTGTTAAATGTATGTAGCCCTTGTGTTTCCCTTGTGTTTAGGTCAAAACTTCACAAACATCAGCTAATCAACATCATTATGAGGTTGGAGGAATATTTAAAGCAGAAATTGATGTGGGGTGCAGAGGTAGTGACAAGGGTGGTCCTTAAATCTACTTTTCTCTCTGTTGTTTTTATGGAAGAGGCTTGATACCCACTAATGTACTAGAACAAGCACGCATCCTGCTGAAGAAAGCTCAAGAGCAGAGCTGTGTAGAGGACACGCTGTCTGGGTATTTTTCCATCATTTTAGTTGCGTGTTTTGCATGCTTTTGCTAGTAATAGCAAGTGCTAGAGAGCATGAAATTGAAGCGGTGTGTACCTCTGAAATACTTGTCCATTTACCCGTCCCAGATATCTTAGTGGTGTTGCTTAGTGCTACTGTCTGGTTTTTTGGTTTTTCAGTGGAAGAGAGGTCTGTTGGGATTCTTGTTTTCAAAGCAGAAAACCACATCTAGAGGACTTCCGCAGCCTGGCTAATAGATTATTATAAAAAGGAGTCTGGAAGATAAGGCGGGTGAAGGAGCAGCTTTGAGGCAGGTTGACCTTGTATGGCAAATGTGAGCATTCAAAAAGTTGAAGTTCCTCCTTTTATATGGATAAAAAGGAGAAATGGTCATAGTGTTTTTTTTAACTACAGTGTCATGTCTGCTCTCCAGTGCATCTAATGGAGAAGGCGCTTCTTCCCCAGTATGAAATGTTATAAGACAAACATAATAAGCTGAATTAGGGGAGAGATGTATCCTTCCACGAGTGTTGCATCAATTTAACAAGGCAAAGCATAGCATCATGTTGTAGAAAAGTTCTGATACCTTTAGAGACAGAGGGCTGTTGTAGTCAGTGGTGAGGACAGGCTAGGGTTTTCTGGACCCTTTGACTTGTATGACTGCAGTGTGGGGAGGTGTCCAAATACCTTACTGGTACTCTTAACACACTCTCTTCTTACAGATCCTGTTCTTTCCTTTTTTGTCCACATCTTCAAAGGTGCTAACTCTGGTTGAAATCCTTTATTCATGTCTTTGGGGTGTGTTCCTCTTCTCCCGCAGTCACCTCTGGCAATTTCCTATTGAGGCAGAATCTTGCATTCCCCTGGTGTGGGTACCTTTGCTTCAGCTTCTTCGCACGGCTGGCAGGGCCCTTAGGAGAAGTGGGGCAGTGCACGCGGGTTCCTGCTAAATAACATCTTCCTGCTTTGTAGGTGCAATATTTGGTTTATCCATGTCTTAAGAAGGGCCACGTAATCCAACTGGGTAGAGTCACCCTAATGCAATTGCAACTGACTCCTGAATTAAGAAAAATTAGTATTTTATTCCTTTCATTACAGTTGCTGTCTCCTCCATAGATCCTTGTACAATCACAGGCTGTGGGTATCATTCGAGGTTCTCTTCCTGTGCCAATGCTCAGTGCTCTAGGGCTGCTGCTCTATGTACTTGTAATGTCACCTTTCGCCAGCAGGTGTCCCTTCAAGCTCACCGATATTCTGTGTTGGTGAAGCTGTTACATGTGGGCTGGTAACGGCAAGAAGTTGGGTTTTTGTTTGTTTTGTTGGTTTTTTTGTAACATTGGGTAACAATTCAATGAGCCCACCTTGGTGCTCTGAGCTTCTAGTGTACAGAATGGCACTGTGTAAGCCGGGGAGGTACATCTCAGAGATAATCATGAACCAAACGCTTCATGGGAATGCCCCAAATTTTAGGAAGATTGTCCCATCTGGAGGGAAGAGGTGATGATGCAATTAAATTGTATTGTGAGGCCCTGATTTATTTCTCCTCTCAGCCTTTAACTCTCTGTATAATCCTGAGGTGATTGTGTGGTGTTTGTTTGCATTCTGACTGTAAAGGGATGATAATGTTTTTCTCACAGGATATCCTTGTTTATTAGTGACTGAGATGGGCTCAGATACCTTGAAGACACAACCTTCAAAATATATAGGCAGATGTGTTTTTAAAATCAAACCCAAACACTCCTGAAATAGGTTCCCTGAGTTTGTTTGTTAATCTTGATGGCTATTTTGAAGATACCTTTTTTTTTTAATAGGTGTAGTATGAGGAGTTTATTAGGCTTTTTGTTAAGAATATTCTTTAAAAAAGAATAAAGCTGTTGATGACCCATGTTCTACAAGTCTAAAATAATGGTAAAAAGCCAAACTTGTGTTTGCGGGAGGGGGGATTTCTTTTTGACCAGCTCTAACTGTAACTGTATAACTGTTACATACAGCATGTGAGATATGAACAATCCTGGTTTTGAAGGGGAGGGTAAAAACCTGGAAAAACTGCTTTGTGAGTTGCCAATTTTAAAACTAGATGCTTCTGTAGCTTATACTCGCTAGTGTCTGTGAATCAAATTACTAGTCTTTAACATTTTTGGTGTGTGGGAGGTTACTTAGCTGGTTTGGGTGTTTTTGCACGTTATCATTTAGCAAGTACTGTTACTCTGCTGGTCTCGTACAACTCGAGATTCAGTGATGTGGTGGAGGGACCCCTGGACCTGCCTCTGCTGTATGAGATTGTGGAAGAGGAATTGGAGGTTGCGTCCCTATTCCTCCTTACATTTGTCATAATGCATCAGCTTATCTGTAGAGCTGAAGAACCCCAAGGGCGGTAGATGCCTAGGACAACGTTTTGATTCATGCTGACTAATAAATGACAGAAGACAAGTTTGAAAGTACTTTGTCAGACTAGATGACTGACAGACCTGTGAGGAGCAGCCTCTTCATTTTCTGGAAGGATGTGTGCGATAACACACTGAACAGCTTCTGGTTCTGATGTGTAGGGGATTGACAGCTGGACTTGTAGATTTAGTGGATTTGATTTCTTGTTTGTACTGGAGGTAAGACTGGAGCAGAGTCAGGTTGTGATTGCTTCATTACATCAGATAAAAAATTTCTTCCTGTACGTGTGAATGTACACTGTCTTCACACACAAAAAAGATTTTAAGATCTTCAGGGCTTAGATGTCATTTGGATCTTGCTCTCATTAGCATAATTAGTCTCATTTTAGAAAAATAAAAATGTCATTGGAAAAAGAATCTGCATTTTTTGGTTTGAAATGTAGGTTGTTGATTTTTAGTGCCTTGTCTTTATTGAGAAGTTGATTCCTAATTAACTGCAGGAGAGATGGGGAGGGACTCTTTGTCAGGGAGTGTAGTTATAAGACAAGGGGTGATAGCTTTAAATTGAAAGAAGGGAGATTTAGATTAGATACTAGAAAGAAATTCTTTGCTGTGAGGGTGGTGAGAGCCTGGCCCAGGTTGCCCCGAGAAGCTGTGGCTGCCCCATCCCTGGAGGGGTTCAAGGGCAGGTTGGATGGGGCTTGGAGCAACCTGGGCTGGTGGGAGGTGTCCCTGCCCAGGGCAGGGGGTGGCACTGGATGGGCTTTAAGGTCCCTTCCAACTCTAACCATTCTGTGATTCTAACCACAGATGGTTACCAACACTCAGAAATATCCACAAACAATTGCCTACTACGATAAGAAGCAACAAACTGCAACAGAATCCCTCTCCTGATGTTCTGTCCTCCTGTGCCTCCCCCTCACACTACTCTTTTGGAGTTACTTTTCAAAAAGCAGTGACAGCCATTTCCCACAAGTTGCATTCTGTATAGGTGTCTTTATGCCATTCTGCGCTCCCAGATTTGTAAATAAATGCCTTGTTGTCAAGGTGACGGGCATTTTACGATATTCAGTTGAATAAATAAATATACTGGGAAATTAAACCTCTTGAGTTTGCCAGTCATGGTTAGTATTCCTACTCAGTGTGTTGCTGCTGACATGGAGAACATCTGAAAACTGTTCTTATTTTTCTTCTAGTTCCAACAGAAACCTATGTATAAATCTTACCTTGAGCAAAATGCACCACTGGCATCGGATGCAGAGCTATGGCAGAGGCTCTGAGATTGACACTGTAGAGGTCTCTGCAGACTGCCAGCACAGGTCTCTGCTAGCACCAAGTATTTCAGGGAGAGAACTAAAGAATTAAGAAATCTATATGGAAATAGGATCAGATTATTCAGCATATACAAATGGATTGTTCTTCACTTTGTTAAACGTGAGGAGTTTGAATGTACTTAAACATCTGGTTTATGGGTCATCACTTATTTCCGGATTAAACTCATTGAATCTTATCGGTTAAATTATACTTGTGGCAGTTTATCAGTTTCCAATTATATTCTTTCCTGGAGTGAAATTATCTAGATGTTCATTTATTATTGTAATTGGGGATAAAAAGCAGCAGTATTTGAGGACAGACTCAGTTGAAGAAACCCCTCACAAACAATTCCTCAAGGATTCTTTCACTGTATTTCCTTCCTTTTGACTTTGTACACACCGAGGAAATGAGAACGAGCCTCATGTTACTATTCTGCTTTTGTTAATTTGCCTAGTTAGGGGTGTTCCATTTCTTCTCAGATGTGTGTTTATGGTTCCTAGTGTTTTCAGACTGCCCTCCATTACACACAGTGAACTCATCCATATGATGCTGTCATTATCGGGCTTATAATGAATTCCTCCCCAGATGGACTCCATTTCCTCTCTTCAATCCAGAAGCTGGTGGAAACTTCTCTCACTGTTAGTAGCATAATGCAAAGAAAGAAAAAACTAAAAACATATGATCAGTTGTTACCCTTGTAGACAACTTGTGACCGCTTCTGTCACAAGAGCAATCTGGTCATCTATTCGTGTTACATTAACAGTTGGTGTTTTGATATCTAATTTGGGATTTTTGGTTTTGTTTAAATCATGACTGCTCTTGACTGCAGAAAATATAGTAAAGGGTTATCTTAAATAACGTGTTAAAAGTTTTAAAAAGTTAAAATTAACTATAAAGTTAATTTCTTAAACCAAAAACAAACCACAAAACCAAGCACTCACAAAACCTAAAAACCACATTAACACACTAGTACGCAGGCTCAGTGGATGTTGGAGACACACAGAAACCCCATATTTTCTATAGCATTTGTAATGTGGAAAAAATGCCTGGAACTTTGAGATTTTGGTTTTTTTTTTTTTTTTTGATAAATTAACTTACATAAATTCTTCTTTCTTTTCACATTGTGTCAGCTGCTGCTGAACTACGCTCTGAGAAATTATTCCTACCCTGAAGAGACTACAGTCTAAATAGACAAGACAGTACAAAATGAAGCATAGAGTGTCTCGCTCAGGGCCCCATTACGGATCACTGACAGAGACAAAAATAGAATATTTTTCAATTTTTTTTTTAAGTTGGACCCCATTCCTCAAGCAACTGAAACCTGTTCTTTCTCTTTCATCTCTGCTATTTCAATGCTGCCCTAAAGCATCACCATGATGCATATTGTATTTCACCTCTGTTTCTTGTCTTCTGTTTAAATTGTACGCGCTTTGGAACAGCGGTTTATCCTGTGCTATATATATTTTTTTTTTTTCTTTTGTTGAGTCTAATAGAGAGGTCTCTGCACAGGGAAATTTTTTGTATGTGAGAGAAACGAACATAAGTTTGGGATGCTGAAAAAAATTTTGGTCTATTCATGATCATCACTTAGTAACACACAAATTTACATCTGTTCACAATCTAAGAGAGAAAATCGCATGGTTTTCCACTTAATCTCCCACTCAAATCAACAATCTCAATTATTCAGACTGCCACGTGTTGCACAGTTTAGCAGAGTACTTTAAAGGTCAGTGCTCTGTAGGTTTTGGTGACATTTGTGAATCCATTGGGATAAAGTCAGGCAGCTTCTGTGGAGCAACTGGGGCTGGGAGCGGAGGGAGCGTGATTTTTAGAACAGCTCTTGTATAGGTTTGAACTGATCTGGCTCAGCAAAGATAAACAATTTTGTTTGCTTGAGAAGATTAAAAAGAAATAGCACATCAGTGCACAGGTCTCCAGCTTGACAGGAAAAGCAGAAGCATAATAAGATAGTGTGTAAATGAGTTTTCCTTAATTTGAAATAATTACAGTCTCTTCTATTTCATGTTAGGGCTGTCAGCTCTCAGGCCTTGTTTTCCAGGAACATTGAACCATATAACTTACCTTTCTCTTTACGTGTTTTTAAAGTGGTATAGAATGCTAATCCCTAATAAAACAGAAGTTAGGCAGTAAGGACCTGTCCTAAAGTAAGGATGTCCTCCTAATATTTTATACCAAATTAATTGGTGTGGTTTGATATTACAGTTAAATTTGATACAAGACTTGTATGTACACTACGCTGTAGGAAGAGCGATCATACTTGCTGTCTTTTCCTCTTACACAAGTCAGAACGCAATCTGTTTCACTTTCAATATGAAAACATACTAAGATCATGGATGAGCTGTAAAGGATCAGTATTTTAATAGGGGGAAGGAGAGGAATGCTGGTAACAAACACGGGCTTCTCAGTTTTGGAGTTAGGTGTGTTCTGAGCATGAAAGCTGCATGCCCAGAATGGGAACTTAAAATCAATGTGAACCTCAAAGAATACTGTGGCAGTTACTGTGCTTCCATTTATTTTGGAGTGCTTGGGGGGTGTGTGTATGTGCATTTTGATATTTATATATATACAGTCTATGTGTGCGTATGTATAGGTTTGTGTATACAGAATAACAGAACGGTTGAGGTTGGAAGGGACCCCTGGAAGTCACCTTGTCCAACCGCCTGCTCAGGCAGGGCCACCTCAAGCCAGCTGCTGCTTTTGCATATGACTAAGGATGGAGACTCCACATCCTCTCTGGGCAACCCGTGCCAGTGCTTGTTCAACCCCACAAAGAAAAATCGTGTCCTTGTGTGTGCGTACACTCCTACACTCAATTTCCCTGTTGCTCCTTCAGTAAAGAGTGATGTAGTTGCTGCAAAATAATCTGTTGAGCAATGAAGAATAAACTAAGGTTTGGTGAAATATGTTGGGCTTGATATTTATCTCACTTACATTGCACAGGTCAGTAGTAATGTTACATTTTTTTGAACCATAATATTTATTGCTGCTTTGGTTGTAACGGAGTGGGGAAAGCTCTTGCTTCTGCCAAAAAAAATATCTTGATGATTCATGGTAAAGTACTGCTGCTTAACATGCCCGAGCATTTTCCTTTTCCTCTACTTGTTCAGTGTCTCAAACCCAGAACTTTGTATTTGCATTCATAGATATAAAATTGCACACTAATCTCATATCCCCACTTGAATGGAGAGGAACATCTTTCCTGCTGCCAAGATGAAGTTGCTTCGTGATCTACTTTGTCATGCCGTACTTGGTTAAAGTTTTTTCTTTCAAGCTACTGATTAAAGACATTAGAAAGCTTTTATATTGGGTGTGTGGGACTGGGAACCCTCGTCGTGGTAATATTAGGGGTTCCTTGAACAAGCCCTAAATGTCCGTTGGTTCAGTCCAGCTGGAGTAGCACAGGCTGATGTATCTGGTAAACTGCTTTTGGGAGCTCGGGCAATTGATTTAGAAGGAATTCTGGGACCTGGTATTATAGGTTGGACACAGCACTGCACTAAAGGATCGATGTATCAACATTCTGCAAAACCAGCAGAGGGGCTCAAGCTTTTTTCTATCTGTGCATGCTGACGCTGTTTGTGTTGCCTCTGATTCTACCCAAAATCAATGCAAGTATTCATTTTTTGGTAGTTAATCAGACACTTCCTATTCACAGGTTAATCTTTCTCAGTTTAACCTTTAAAATAATAGATAAGCAGCTCTGATCTGAGAGGACAGGGAATTGAAAAAACCAGTAATATTTTGTTGGCTTTTCCCCCGTTAGTCACCAGAAAGCAAATACCAACAGCCTGTTACAAATTTGAGGGTGGTTCAGGCCTGATCTCTGTCGTTCTATCAAGACACACGCAGTGTGCCAAGGGCAGAGACTGAGTGTAACACTTCACTGCAGATTGCTGTCATGCAGGGCTCCAAAGAGATTTGCAGCTACAGCGCTAATAAAAGAAGTTCCGCAAGCCTATGGTTTCATGTGAGGTGGGGAGGAAAAGAAATGGCAATTGAGCACATTTTTCTGTCCATTAGTTGAGGCAATGTACTGCATAAATAACCACTTTTGGCCCTTTCTTTGCCCTTTGTTATTAGCAATGGTCTTCTATGACAGATGGAGAGGAAGAGACAAGGACAGTCTTAAACAAATAGGAGATGGATCATTTTCATTGCTAGGTGGTCATTTGCTGTGGGATGTGCAGAGTGAGTGCTGTTAAGTGTGATTATTTTTTTTTCCCTAACTCACTGTAAATGCACCTGTGTTGCAGACTGTAGGGTAGTCCTGAGAAATCCAAGTGAGATGGGAACTGGTCCCATTTGGTCTGGAAGGAATCCTCCTGTTTGCAGAGCTCGGTGCTGTTTCTGTTTTCCTGAGCTGGGCAACCAACTGAAAGCTCTGTATGGCAGGAGGTAACAGCAGTAACAGCAATTGAACTGCACTTCCCCCCCCCCCCCCCCCCCCCCGCCTCCTCTTCTTGCCCCTGTCTTATTTCTGCGGTTGGAGTCTTACTTGGATTCCAGTGCTGAATCTGACTATGTAAGGGTATATGTCTCTCGCAAGAAGTTACTGCTTTATACATTTAATTCCTCTCCCACCTCTAGGTGTTTTTCAGTTTACTGCTTCCTTATGGGAGTAGAGTTTCAGTTTAAATAGAATTTTCTTCTTGCTTGTATAAAAGCAAACTCTTTTATGTTTTCTGTAAAGATGCAACAAGAAAACGGAATATACCTAGGACAGGAAAGAGTACATGAGCTTAAAAAAAAGTAATAAAAAAAAATATTTCCTGTTGTGTTTGAACTCGAGCATAGGGTTGTGGTTTAAATCAGTTGAACTTCCACTGGTGGTTGTACATGGAAGTGGAGGTAGAATATTTTAGCAGAATTCTTTCTAAAATAAATGGGCAAATAGAGTTCCTGCAGCTTTGCTGAGCATATGTCAGCTGGAGCCATGGCGAGGATCAGGCCTTTAGTGAAGGTAATTCAGGAGCTTGTTCTAGAGCATGTAATGTGTGTGATGAGACTGGGTTCAAGGTTTGTATAACCAATAGTTCATACAGTTCTAGAATTAGTTGTTGAAAGGGGAAAAAGGAGGAAAAGGCAAGAAACAAAAGTAGAATTTACAAGAGCAGTTTACGTAAAGAATTAAATTCAGTGCTAATGTCAATATAAATACAAAACAAAAACCCCAGCTGGAGTAGAATACCTGAGACCACCCATTACTTCTCTTGAAGTCTTCAGGATCACATTAATCCAGTTGCCAGTAACAGGCAGGCTTTTTCCAGCCGTTGTTCATTTTAAATGGTTTTAACAGCTCTGGAAGTATTCATGAATTCAGGTTTCCTCACTCCCCTAATCATGTTGTCGGCTTAAAATTCACATTTAATTAACCTCTTCACCTAAGGCATAAATCAATACTAAAACTCCAAATGCTAACCATACTGATAGTGATTTTCATTTGGGCTAGCCTGCTGAAAATCAGGAATTAAGATGCCTGCAGGAAAGGAGCAAACTAGTTGTGTGGAGCGAGGCACGACTAACTCATAAACTGTAATAATGAATGTCCTTGGATGGAATGGGAAATCCATTCATTAAGGTTCCAGGGAAGAAAGTGAGAACCAGATGAAGCAGAGCATGATGCTGCATTCAGGACAAAATTCACCTGAGTAGCTGCAGTTGTATTTAATTACAGATTGTGTGTGTGTTCTAGGAGTCCTGAGAGTCCCAGGAAGGTACTTGAGGTAGCAATGGCAGAGCAAAATAAGTTAGAATTACACAAATTCGCACATGTGCAAATTTTTTCTATGAACATACTGTATAGTGTTATTGCCTCCTTTTTATTACTGTCACCTACTAATGCTGTAATGTATTTTTAGTATAGCAGTTCCTGGGAGCCTGGGTGTGCAGGTCTCTGTGTAGTCATATAGAAAGAGACGTGGGAGACACTTGATGTTAACGAGTAACATGCGCAATATTTTTCCTAGGTTTGGGGAGAAGTAGTACTCATTGACCGTCATACAAATATCATAGCACCCAGCATAAAAGTGCTTGTAATACACTGTTACAGAGACTAAACAAACTATTTGTTTTTCAAGTCAAAGAATTCGAATCTTGTGTACTAGACATGCAAGAGCTGTTTTCTGTGGTAGTGAATCAACCGTATTTTGCAAATGAGCTGTCGGCTAAGTAGTCTCCGGGCACTTAGGCCGTGTTTCGGGAGGATGTTCAGTTATATCCCCACCTGTAAATGGGTGAGGTGGGTATTGTCTTTACTTACAGCGTGTACTTAGGAGTCTTGGCCAGTCGGGGTCTTGAACAGCAGCGATGGACAATGTATCAGAAGCAGTTGTGCTTCCACAAGAGGTTTGTTTGCTTTCTGGCTCTAGAGGTTTCTCCCACTTTGGCACAGCGGAAGATGGTTTCCAATTTAGTAACTTGTGAAATGGAGTCTTTGTAGAATTTGGCATTTTCTTAGAGCAAGGGGTCTAGTTTTCCTCTGTCAGATGCTTATAGTAGTAAGGACAATGTGCTACTGTGTTTTGAGAGCGTACGATATCTTTGTTCCAGCATGCTAACACAGCGTGCACAGATGTAAGCAAAAGTTGCTGAACGTTAGAACCAACACTGCAGTTGCAATCTCTATAAATGAGATTTGAATCTCATTTATACCGGGAAGACATAGGATATTCTCACAACAAAACTATATTACTGTAAAGCCCTGTTGTTTTTAAATGGTGGTCGTATATATTTGAGGGATATTTCTACAAAGACCTTGAGGACTCTGTGGTCAGCTTTGCATATTTTGTTTACAGAACTTATCTCAGGTGCACCTTTATGTTTTGCAGTAAATGCAAGTCCACATACTTGAACCTTTAAACTACTTGAATTATACAGCTCATTTCACTGGAGTCTAGTGGTTGCTATATCTTCAACAGAACCATTAAATAAAGTCTTAGCTCAGCAAAGGATTTAACCATGTGTTTAAAGCTCAGAACACTCTTAAGTCTCTTGATACTTGAGGACCTTCAGGCGAAATTATGTCTTCAATTATATGGATGTTACTTCCGCAGTTAAAATGGAATTGCTCAGGTGTAACAAAAACCAGAACAGAGCAAAAAGAAGGGGCAAAAATGGGGCATCTTATGTAGTTTTGTCCAGTTGGCTTTTCCTTGAAATTGAATGTTTTGGTACAAAAGCTTGGGCAGGATACAGGCTCAGACCTGTTATGTTATCTCTGTTTATTTCTAATGCTCAGATTGGACAGGATGTTGTTAGGGTTTGTAATACAAAGTTGCATTTATATAACTGAGTAAATAAGGAGTAGAGAGGGAAACCTAGCCCCCTTTTTCACGTGTGAGCTAGGCACATTTTATCAGGAATCTGTGACAAAGATGAAGCCCTGCAGTGCTCTTTATTCAGAGACACTGTTCAGAGGGCAGCAACGCTGTAGGCCAATAACCGTCTCGTTCTGCCCCAGCTGGCCAATGGCAGTAATTAGTCCCGTGTCCTTTATTACCACTCTTCACATGCAGGTAGGTTCCTGACCGATTTCCCTTCCGTTTTGTTTAGACTGAAAAAAAGGCAGATAGTGTTGAACAGCTTTCTGGCTGGAAGTTCTGAGTATTTCTTAAGAGTCTGGGGAGTGGGATTTTCTTCTTTAAATCAAGTGGCTGGTGCTGTTATGCCTAGGCCAAAATCAAGGTAATTTTCACTTTAAACTGCTACAGTTTTGCTCTTGAATTCATCCTGCAAAAACAAATGCAGGTTTGAGGAACAGTGTCCTGACTTTATGCTTCAACAAGCATCCCCTTTCCAGTACCCTCAGGGTTATTTGCAGGCTAAAGTCTCTATGCTGCTGTTCCAGTACATAGCGAAAAGGTGCTTCAGAGCTCAAGGAGCAGCAGTTAGAATCTAGTTTCCCTGACCTGAGAAGTTATCATATTCTGTAATAGTCTATTTTGAAAGCATTTCTGGCTGAAACAAGCTGGCTGTGTGTGCTGCTCGGGCATTGACTCGTTATTGCTTATATAAGCAGTTCCTTTGCTGTGTGTGTTGAGCTGCTTCTTGTTCTTCTGTTTTGAGTATGAAAAAGCCTCCTGTTGTTTCCAGAGTTACCCTAAAATTCTATTGCTTCTTGATCTGTGTAAGGAGAGCTATTTTGGTTATTTTTGAGAACAGAAAATGCTGAAAGGATGGTAGATTAAAAAAAACCCCAAACACTGATCAGTTGACTAGTACATTTCGATATTCCATACATATACTATTCGCCTCCCTCCACATAAAAAATAAATTTAAAAAAAAAAAAAAAAGAAATAGTTTAAGATCCATTTAGGAAAAAAAACCTCAGAATGGTATTTATTAGGAGGAAGCCTATATGTACTCGTAATTGAAGCTTTATTTTTCAGGGCTTAAGAGTCTAAAATAGACTCGTTTGCACAAGTTTGGGGTCAGTAAGGTAGCAGTAAAGAAATCTCCATTATTCCTCTATTCTGCATGCAAAATACATTTTAGGGTTTTATCAGAGCTTCCCTTATGTGCTTGCAGCTGCGGAGCATTCACATATGCATTCACATATGATAGCCATCACTTCAGGCTCTATTTCACCTTGTCACATCCCATTTATAAACTGTTTTTTTTAATAGGATGACAGTGAGTCACTGAAGAGGGAAGGCCTTAGAAAATAAATAGAGATTGAGGAAGTCAGAGATCATTAAAGCTGACACCACCTCACATGTTCATTAATTATGAATCTACTTGGAAGAGCTTTGTTAGACTGCTGGCAAGTGCATGTGATATAATTTTCGAAAGAGCCTGACTCAACTCCTGGAAGACCTGAAATAGGGGAACCCAGAAGTGAAATTCAACCCAAGGGTGTTTAAATTCAGGCCTGACTCAGCCCGGGATTTAAGTTTGCTTAAGGCTGAGATTCTTGCCAAGTGGGCTTTCTCTACAAACTGAACTCCAAGGTCCTTTCCTCTTGTAAACAGAATCTCTTCTGTACAGAAGAAGAGTTCTCTTTTTTCTGTGGGACTTTCCAAATAAAATCCCAGCCAGCCCCAAGTATGTTTTATGCAGACAACTGTACATAAATGAATGTTTTGATTGCTGCATGCGGCAAAAGCCTGGAGGAGATTGCTGTATTCATTCTGTTCCACGTCACATCTTTCCTGAGAGACTCTGCTTGTTGACAGGTGACTGCACATCACAGCAGGTATCTGGGATAAATGGGGCCGTGGTTACTCTTCACCTCCTCTCCTTACTTTTTAACTCCGTGAACTAATCTTGGTTACCTTTTCCCTCTCAAGTCCTGTGTACCTTTTAGACTTCAACTTTTAGTAGTTTGTGAAAGCTCCAGCAAACCTCAGGCTTCTATTGACAATTTTTTCTGTAGCGGTGCATGTCCAGAGGAACATTAGCAGCAACAACACTGAAGTTTCCTACATACACAGATTAAAACCTCTTTTAAAAAGCAATAAGCAAGTAAAACCAGGCAGAGGTTTGTGAAACCAGACCAAGCTGGCCTCGAGCTGAGCTCTTGTTTTTAACCATATAAGAGCACTTCTGCTCCTGCAGACCATTCAAGCTGTAGTGAAAACTTTGACGTTCTATGTTTTAGCCTCTTGGTTACCAATGAGTGAATGTTGCTGTTGTGCCGGGGGGCACAGATATTCTTCTCATGAAAACGAGCCTGAAACACCTCCATGCTACGAGAAAATTGCTAATTTGTTAACAGCTGCTCTTCAGTGAATAGAGGGATAAAGCAAGGATACTGGTGTATATCCATACTTATTCCCACATGTTGCCCTAACACATTGTGCTGCTTTTGCTTCTGAAGGAATTGCACTCATAGCCTTGCATTTCTCTGCCTTTTCTTCATAGGTTTCTACAGGATCTTTGAAGAACCATTTCAAGCTGAAATGAACCATCTTCAACCTCTGTTGCTCCTGAAGAAGGACACCAGGCTTCCCACAGACTGCACACCAGAAAATGTAAGTGAACTGAACAAAACCACATACATGATCTGGGCTCCATTCATTCTGATCAGTGTCAGGCCACCAGATGCACTGTGTGACAAAAAATTATTCCTTTCAGACCCTCAGTGCAATGATAATTTCAAATAATAGCCTTGTAACTACCTTCTTTAAAGAAAAGCAGAAGTTGAGAAGTAACCAGGTGAAAACTGCAGGTAAGATGTGTGACAGATATTTCCATAAAATGAGGTATAGTGTTCCTGTGCTGTGTGGCTTGCGTGCATGCAGCAAGGCAAGGGAAAGCAGGCCACATGAGCACCCTGCCAGAAGTCTTCTGGGTCTCCTAATAAACAAATGATTCTAGCATCTATATAGCCAGCTGATGGAGAACAAATGAAGTGGGACTTCAACTGTGGAATTTTTCAGTGTGCTAGTAATCAAAGATCCAAATACAACAACTTGAATTTTCAACAGGGGGTTCCTAGAACTAAATGCTTAAAGAAATAATTGCAACTTATTTTTACTTCCAAGATAAATACCTAGCTTTGAGGAAATGTTTTAAATTCACTCTTTTAATAATGGAGAGAAGCAACTTGGAGGAGTATTGAGATGATCCCTACTTGTGTTTCTACAGACTGCTAAGTGTGGAACTTCTCTGAAAATGAGATAATTGGAGCTGAGGAATCATTTGTGTGCAGAATTGTATAAGTTTAATTAAAGAGTATAGACAAATTATTACTGTGGCAGTGGTTGTAGCGGTGACTTATGTTAACCAGCTGACTTTACAATCAAGCTGTCTGTAAGCACTTAGACAAATCTTTGGCTGGTGGCTGCCTCAACTGATAATGAACAGTGGAGGGTGATAAGCTTTAGCAGTTTTAGATTGAGTAGTTTGAGGTGTTACCTCCTCATACAGTAAGTCACTTAATTAACCTGACAAAAGATTTCATTGACATTTTACCTTAAGCTTTTTTTATTTAACTTAAGAGGAACCCAATTAAGTCATCAGTTTAAACTGAGCGTGTCTGCATCAGGGGTTTGCCTAGGTTTAACTGAAACACTTGAGCTAAAAGGCAGAAAATTCTGTATAGGAAAGACATTCCTTTTCTTATAATCTTGGCTGTGATACAGCTATTCTTATAATGTAACTTCTCCTGTCCTTCCTAAACTAATTGACACACGGAGGCAGGACAGGGAGCCAGCACTGAGGAGCAAATAAATTGCCTTCTGACTCCTTTAAGTCAGTTTCTCCTTTCCTTATTCGTGCCAAGGCAGCAGCCAGAAGAATCCCTGGAGCTTATTCCCAGTGCCAAGCTGTAGCATCAGCTGGGGAAGGGCAGACTTGGAGTGCTGCAGCTGCTGCCTGACCCTGGGTTTCTCAGTTAGTGACCCCAGCAATGTGCAGAGTCTCCACAGGGCTGGAGCAGGGAGCCTGTGGTTACCTGCCATATGGTCCAGTTGTTGGCCATAGTGTGCCACTTCCAGGCCTCCCCTTCATGTGTGTTGACTCTTTTGTCAACTGCAGGGTTAAATATTTTACAAGCAAAAAGCTTACTTTGATACTGCTTCTTGCAGATCATTTCCTTCCATGCTTACTGCCGCTGTCTCCTTAGAGCTAGTGTTTTTTCATACTGAAAAGAGAAATTTATCTTCATGTAGTAACGCTGACTGTGCGCCACTTGCATATCATCTTTAGGCTGAGGACTTTGGGAAATATGTAAAACATTAAGCTCATGTTATAAACACAGGGAGTCATGAAGTTTTTAATCCTCCTGTATGAAAAGGTCAATTAGAGTGAACAGAGCAATTTGTCCAAAGTCAGATAGTGAGCGATTGGTGGAACTACAGTCCAAAGCCCAAGGGTGCTGATTTTCCATTGCACATGATATTCACTGTGGTTGCTGTGTCACAAGATGTCTGTAGAGCTGATAGTAGAACGTAGCAGTCCTGACACTGCCCTGTCCCCAACAAACAGTAGAATTGCTGAAGTCTTTTTCGTACGTTCCTGAGGTTGTAGAGGTGCACCCTGTACCAGCACAGCATCGATCTAAAGCCCAGGCTCCCTTTAGCACATGGAATGTGCTGTGGATCTAAACTACTGTTTGCCTCTGGGTTTGGGCCAGCTTTTAAAAAACACCAGTCAGTTACTCAGCTGTAATCCTTAGGGTAGTTGTGAAGTAGGAAATGAGAAGGAAAGACAGAAAACCAGAGGGTGTGATTGGTAATTCTTGTAATCATTTAATAATTTCTACAAGGAGGTGGTGCAGTATCTTAACTAGGGTGCGTGGTGTAGTAGATGAATCTGGATTTAGTTTCGTATACTCTCAACATCTGCATATTTGTAAGTGTTACAAATCAAACTTAGATGAAAAATATTCCACTGTTTAAACATTCTTACTTGTAATTGCATTTTGAGTGCAATAACACTAGCCAGAGCATCTTTCAAGCTCCAATTAATGCAAACCTAATTCTCCCCTAATACCAATACCAGGAGGATTTTAACTTAAGAATACAGATTTATCTTGGAGCTCCTAGGTGATTTTCAAATGCCTTTTATACAATTTTTATACTGTATGTAGCTTATGGAATGGAACTGTACTGATGCAGATATCTACATCAATTTAAGGATCTGGCTTTACTGCTTGCTGTTATTTACACTGCAGTCCCTTGCAGAATGGAACTGTGACCTGTGGAGACCATTTTGATAATGCCAAATAATTAAAGACAGACTCTGAGAATTAACAGATATTCCCCGACTTCTATTCTTAATTAGTACTGTTATATCAAATAAGTACATAGAATTATTGACAATTCTATTTAACTACACTCTTGTCTCAAATGGGGCAGTACTAACTTTCAATTTGCTTTTGATTGCAGGATGCAGTTGCTAGACTTTTTTTTTTCTGATGTATTTTAATATACTGTTACTGACAATATTAAAATTTAAATATGCATAGCAGTCAGTGCAGCATATTTCAGTCATGTCTGAAGTTTCATTAACATCACAGAAGTTTTTTTTATGGGTGCCCATGAAATGAAAACAGGTATAAAATTTGTATCTGGTTTAAAGTTTTATAAGTGAAGTTACATGAACATTAAGTAGGTCGTTTTCTAATACCATAAAGCATAGTGACAGGAGGGAAAAAAAAAAAAAAAAAAAAAAAAAAAAAAAAAAAAAATTTAAAAAAAAAAAAAAAGATTTGAATTGCCTGTGTAAAACTAGGGAGATCCTTATCAAGTAAGAGGCTTATATCCCTTTCAGAGGTAGGCCAGTGGAGAGAGATGCTGAGAAAACACAGGTCACTTTTAACACTCTGTGTCTTTGAGCGTAAGGTCATCCAGAATCATATCAAGCTTCATATTTAGAGCCTAAGTTTGTGAATTTCAGGCTGAGGCAACATCTTCCGCTCTATCCCTAGCAGAGACAGTTCTGAAATTTGAATCAGCGTAACGCTGTCCCTGTGCTGCTGTAACCAGGCTAATGAGTCGGCTAAAGCAGGATTAATTTGCCTAGATGTAGTCTGGCAGAACATTCCCATATAAAAAATCCTCATTGATACTGTCACCACATCCTAAGTTTGTACTGCAAGGGATTTTAACATGGACAGTGCATGGAGTAAAATAATCTATAAATACACGCCTATTCTTCAGGAAACTCATGATTTTTCGGGAGAATTTGAAAGGTAGGCAGATACAATGTTGTAGCTGGTGTATTTTTCAGCAATGTTGAAGGGATAGAGGGAGCTTAGTTTTCTTTTAAGGTGATGCTAGTTTGTTGCCACTTCTTCAGTATAAGGGGAATCTAGAGCACTTTAACAGGAAAAATTATAGGTCTGTGATTCTGATTTTGTACTTGACCATACCGTGTTTAAGATCCTGTGGAAAAAAATGAGAAGGCTTCTGCATGTAAAACCAAACAGGAATCTGTCATGTGAGGCTCCTTGGTTATCAAGCTGAAATTTCAAACCAGCCATGTGTTCACACTGAACAGATGACGGAGTCTTTAGAAGACAACCCCTGAACATCAAAAATGTTGAAAGGAGGTTTGCCACTGGACAAAACTTCCTGATTGTTTGCAAGCATGCATTGTACTTCAGTATTTAAAACTCCAGAAATGAGGCAAATTTCAGCTTGATCTTAGCTGAAATCTAAAGCTGGTAAAAGCAAATTTATCTCATTAAAACCCTTCATTTTGCTGCCTTAGGAAGATCTGCAAATGCCTTGAATAGGATTAAGGAAAGGGCATCAAGATGAACAGAGTACAGCCGTATCAGCAAGGGGGTTTGCAGATGGCATCTTTCTCTTGTGAAAAGCTTTTTATACCTTAAAATTATGTTCAGACAGCTTAATATAAGGTAATAAGAAATGTGGGCTCAGGTGGGTGAATATGCAGGAAACATGTATAGCAGGTCAGGCTAAATGCAGAAAAGAGGATCTTTTGAGACTAGAAGGATTCTACAAGTAATATGCTCTGCTTCAGAGAAGCATCCTTATTCTGACATTGCTAACTGGTGACATTTGGCGTTTCCTCCTCTTTTCTTTTGTAACAGTGTCACCTGTCCATTCAACTTGCAGGGCAAAGCTTAAAAGTCTGAACTCTTAGCAGGTATAATAACACTATAAAGAAAACCTCTATTCTTGCAACTTTTTTAAAAGTCAGCATTTTAGAGGGGATGGATGTATGATTTCTTCAGTGTCCATTACAGCAGCTTAACCACTGTGGGAAAGGGATGAGTATCAGTCGAGCAGGGGGGGAATTTTCTTTCTGTATTGGAGAACTTTTAAATGGTAATAACTTCCTATTCTGTCAGGAAAGGAAGAAATGTTAATAGCTTCTAAAGAGCAAAACTAAAGCGATACTGTTTGGAGATGTTAAAGAACTTAATTCAAGTCCTTGTCTCAATGTGTGTTCCTACAAAATCATGCTGAGTGTTGGCTTATGTTGATACAGCCAGGACATGAGACTGAGCTCTCCTGGGCAGAGAATCAGTTTTCACTTGTTTTGTAAAGCCCAGGCATACATTTGTACCCAGGTGAGCAGCAGCCGGTTAAAAGTAGGGGACCCTTAAGGCCCTACTGGTCTTGCTTTCTTTGGCAAAGGAAGTTAAGCCAAGCTATTTCAATACATGTGAAAAGTAGGATTTTCAAAGTACATAGGTTGGTATGAAAAAAGATGCAAATCAGGCAGCAAATTATAAAAAAATTAAATCCACAAAATAAGTTTATAGATGGTACGTTGTTGCAGACTTTTAATGTTCTGTACCCAACTGTCAGGAAAATATTTACAGTCTCAAAGTAAGGTCTGCGTTAATTCCTACTCGGTCCCCACAAAGGAACAGTTAATTTCCTTTTCCCCTCTTCTTTTAGTGTCAGTTAGTTATGAGATTCTTAAATACAGCTTGCAACCAAATGTTATTTATACTTCTTTTCTTAGCTGTATCCAGTAACTGCTAATTAAGTCTTTTGTAGCATGACTCTGAACTAATTAGGGTTAATTGAGCCTGCTTGTGCATTAGCTACTCCAGCACTTGTCCTGATAATCAGGAGTTCTGAGTGC
This sequence comes from Calidris pugnax, assembly GCF_001431845.1. Taxonomy (NCBI): domain Eukaryota; kingdom Metazoa; phylum Chordata; class Aves; order Charadriiformes; family Scolopacidae; genus Calidris; species Calidris pugnax. The sequence continues at coordinate 1,222,109 of NW_015091123.1, read as the reverse complement.
ACGGAATATTTTTGTGATTAACTAGCCTAAATTCATGTTTTCTGCTGTTTTTCTGGCTCTCGTGGCCTATTGTGATTACTGTGGCAGTAAACAGGCCTTTCCTGCTGTCTTATTTCTGTGGAAAAAGTAAATTGCTGGTCACTATAGTAGGCTCTTTGCCAGGCTGCTTGGTTGCAGTAATGACTGCATGAAGTGCTAGGAGCTACATAGGTGTTGAGATAAATGGTGAAAGTTGCTCAGATGCCAACTGCTATAGTTTTAAATGAACTGAAAAATGTTTTTTTGTGTAGTGCCACAAGTTGGTGTGGATAAACTACTGCTGTGCAAGGAGAAATGTCAGCACCTGAACCGGCGCTGGTTCACTTGCTGCAGGGTAAGGGCTGTTTATGACACTCAACGCTTGCGGGTGGGAGAGGGTCTGGGCTTTTGGCCTGAAAGTTAAGTATCAAATCATGGAAAGCTCGTGTTGCTGAATGTGCCAGTGTGTTAAGTGCTGTGGTCACTGTACCCTTTAGCCAGCCAAAAGGCAGGACTGGAGCAGCTTGGTTTTGGTTGTTGGACATTTAACTCGGTCACCAGCCCTTCCTTTGTGCAGCACTTTGAGTAGGGGTTAACAGCCAGTGATACTGTGTTTTAAGATGTCCCCTGTCTGTGGGGAAGAAATTGATATATTTTTTTTTTCTGACATTTCAAAGTAACAGCACCCTGGTTTTATGTTTTGCAACTGCTGTGAGGATGATGCCTTGTAATTTCTTTGCATATATACTTCATACATCTGTTAGGTACATTGTGGAGGTGTTATAAGACCCTGTGCAGATGGAGAATCTGCAGCACAGAGAATTTATATGAAGCCAGGAGTTTTGACTGCTAGTCTATATAGTAATAGAGCTCTCCATCGCTTAGAGAGGTTCTTTCAACCTTTGGAACCCCGTAACCATTTGTATTCACCCACCCTTTATTTACAGGCTGTAAATGCTGCCTGATGCTGCAGCTCGTTACCTGAAGCCTGACATTGCCGCACTCTGCACCAAATACAAATCAAAGTTGTTTTCTGCAGAAAGCAGTGTAATTATTGCTTTGGCTGCATCAAGTGTTTAATGAAAAAATCACGTAATTACTAAGCTAAGAGGCTTAAATTTTGTAGTAATGGAAAGCAGATGCAACAGAAGGGCATTCTCCCTCTCTGGTTACCCTTTATGACAGTCTTTAACACAGTTACTGATCTGAAATCTGCCATGTAAAAATCATCTGTGCCTTATGTTTTATGGTAGATTAGTATGAAGAGCTGTGTAAGTGGTAAGTTCTGATTGTGTTTTGTACCACCAACTGGTTAGCAGTAGTCATGTAGATGACTGGGCTGAAACACCCTATAAATCTGATTATTTTATATTCCTTTCCCTCGTGTAACCCGGATGATCCACTTGGGTCTGCTTTGCCTATTCTGATCATAAACTTTCTTGAGCTAGACATCTCTCCAGTTACACTTACCTGGTTTGCAGCTTTTACCTTTCTTAATCCAGAAGAAAGGAAAGGGCATGACTAGGAACTGTTAGAGTAATGAAGGAAACAGAAGTGTGCTCCACACAGAATAGGCGCTGTGAGGAGCTCTGCAACAGTCAGGAACCCAGTCAGAAAGCTGATTTATGTAGAGGTGGAAGGGTATGTACAGGAGGCAATCGTCCCCCCAGTACGTCTGCAACCTTCGTAAAAAGAATTTAAACACTGAACCTATTTAGATTAACTACTCTGGTTTTCTCCTAAAATTCATTTGCCCATTTGCCATCCTACCCCAGTGGGAGTAGAAGAAAATCATTATCAGTTATCTTGCAGAGATTTAAATTAAGATTTTTTTTCATAAAACTGAACTTCTAAAACTAAATCCCAGAGAGTGGAATTAATTGCTGGATCTGCATTGAATCACCAAGAGACGTGGTTTCATTTCTGTGTTGCAGCAGAAAGTGCTTCATCAGTAGGAATTCACGTGGAGGAAAAACTAAGCATGTCCTACTTATTGAACACAAGTATGTCCGGGATGTTTTAATTATTTTTTGATTAATTCATTTAACATTAAAGAAGTCAAGGACTGCAGCATATTCGGCACTACACGGTTTGCTACCTGTATACATCTCCAGCTCTTCTTAGTTAAAGGCACCTTGTGGTTTTTACCTGCAGTTGTTGTAAATGAATTACTACTTCTTTTCTAAGCTACCTTCATTACCCTGAGGAAACGCACAGAAACACTTTGGAGCTAAGATGATTTGCAGCATCTGTGGTTAAGATTTAATAAAATGTACTCTATGTTTTCAAGGATAAAACATTGCGGGGGGGTCAGTTGAAAGCAGTGTAAGGCATTAGATTAATTACTTGGAAACCTTTCAGTGAAGCAGTGTATTTACTCAGTGTGAGACGTAATAGGACATTATTTTTGTTGGGTTTTGTGCATATTTGATGTAAATTTTATACAGATTAAAAAGTAGGAAATCAATACACAGTAGGCGCTGAAGTTCACCAACAAGATGTGAGACTGTCTCCTGGTGATACAGGTTCTTGGTAGCAACAGCTTTGTCATGTGGAGATACCTCAGGCTGGTCGAGCCCTTGCTGTGCCAGGCAATACACAGACTTTACACACACATAGTCCAAGCATCCCCCTTCCCTCAGTGCTGTTTCTTTGTTTGTGAAGTGCTGCATGTCACTGTAAAATGTTTAAGTGATTAAATGACTTGAGGTCAAAATGTCAATGTTGAGTAACTCTGTTATTGTAACATGGTGGCGGTGCTAAAATTGTGGTATATCAGAGACCAGTGGTCAGTGAATAAAAGCCTAAAGTAAGTAACACTTGCATGTTGCCATAATTTACCCATAAAGTCAGGTAATTGAAGGACCTGGAGTGGGACAGGCTGGCTTTCTGCTTGCTAAAAAGCTCTCTCACAGTCTCGTCTTTACTCAAAAAGCCTTGCTGCTCTTCCCTCTAAAGAGTTAACAGACAAGAGACAAAGAACATGGAGATTGCTTTTTAACATACTCTTCCACTCTGGGATGAAATGAATTGAAAAGGGGGCAATGAGAAACCCTTTTGCCAGTGTCACCTGGTTGTGATTTTTCTGGACTTCATTCTCCAGGTCTTTGAGTGACCTAGTCCTGTAAGCATTCAGTGTTACACAAAGAGAGTAACTAAGTCAAGAATCTTCTGCTAACATAGACACAAACATTATCAAATGAAAAACCTCACAACCAGTAGGTGTGAGTATGCCAAGGGAAGGCTTGTGGGCCTTTGAGTGTCTGCATATTGCCTTAACAGTGAAATACCAAAGTGGTGTAAAGAGTCCGTGCTATAAATAAGATACTGACTGTTCTGATTTTGTAATGGTTTACACTTGTAAAGCCCAAGGTGAATCAGTGAGCAGTGCCGTCTTTTCAGATCTCATTTAAAATCAAATCTTTCCATACTGTAATTATTACTGATCACTAACTTTGTCAAAGTGTGCAACAGGAAGCACAACAGATGAGAAGAGCAAAGCTGGGGGCAGAGTTGGGATCTCCTAAAGCCGCTGAAGTAACACATCATTTATGCCTGCATAACTTGTATCTGCTTTTATCGTTTATTGCGTGAGATACTGGTAAAAACATAAAGTTCACTACTTAAGTGTCTTCTCCCTTGGGAAAAAAATACCTGCTCAGATTTATGTTGTATTTGGATCCGAAACATTAAGAAAGGGTCAGGTTTTATTAGCGAACAGATCTGTTGAAGTGTAACATTGGTATTAGCTATGAGTAGTGGACAACTTGTTATCAGTGTTCCAGAAACCGGGACCGTCTGTCAGTCAGTTGTTACACACCTTGTAGTAAAGATTATGACTTTGGGTCCCGATTCAGTGATGTTTCAGGCACATCCTTTGGGATTCCTGAAGAGTATGACTTTCTCTGAAGCAAACATTGAATATTTTGAAGCCAAGCCTAACACTTCAGCGTTAGAACACTGCCTCACTTGCTGTGCCAGTATGGTAAATACAGCTTGTGGCTTCCAAGAGCTCACTTTCCTTAGTTAAATGTCTGCCTAAGAAATTGAGCCTAGTTCTTTTCACACTAGCTCAAATTTAACTAAAGAGGGAACCTCTCTGCTTGCTTATACCCTGCTTTATATCAAGAAAATAAAGACAAACGTGTTCACTGTGACGTAAGGCAATAATAACAGCTCAGCTGATGGTGTTGGCTGAGCATATCTCCAGTTTTGCTTTCTCTTGCTTTACTGGGGTTCACCTTGCTGCTGCTTGCTCCAGTGTGAGAACCCATTCAGAGAAGATTGTGACAAGGACAATATATTACTGACAAACCTTGAGAGAATGTTAGGAAACATCATTCCAGCTGTTAGAGTCAATGAGCAAAACTGTGAGTCTTGTCAAGTCCTTTTGCTATTTCACAGCATAAAACTGTCACCTCATTAATCAGAGGAGCGTGTTACCACAATCCTGCAGCGTGAATAGCATTCAGCACTGGTCTTGTCAACTTCTTGGAATAAAACTACAATTTGACAATCCCCAATTTATGCATTTAAAGTTTACAGTGAAATTTCTGTTTACTGGTGTTGTACTTGATTAACCAAATTGGTGAGGATCTCAATGCATATATTAAAAAACGTAATTAAAGGGCAGACAACTAAGAAGCTTGTCAGGTAGGAGGTTGTTTCGGGGCAAAAACCTCCATTTAATGCAGAACAGAGAACCTTGGCTGCAGGTACGAAGCATTGCTGGGTTAGTACGTGAAAACACGACTGGGATGCTTTCTTGCTTTTGGATTAGTTTTTGGTCTTTCAACCAAAAGTTCTTTGTCTATCCCTCAGGATAAAGCAAATAATATATGTATCGGGTTGAATTTGGTTCTCATTAACATGCTCAAGCCTGCAGCAGTTTTATCAAGGTTAATGAATAATGTAAATAAGAGAGAAGGTCTGGTAGTAAAATGTAATACTCAACCAAATTCTGTTCAAGTGTTTTGGAGTAATCTAAATAAAGATGGAATATATCCAAGATACCCACAAATATAAATAGTAATAGGGATCCAAACGTCATGGCGTGGTCTAAACAATGGGACTGATGCATCTCATTTCCCTTTAGCATTAGGAAAGTGTAGGTCCTCCTTAGAAGTCTGTGCATTCTCTGTAGACCAAGGAGAGGATCTAAATAAATAATAATAATAACAAGAGTCAGTGTGCAATCATGGCATATGTCTGTGTGGCAGTTCATGGAGTGACTTGTGCTTGCTCTTCCCTCGATCCAAGCCACTGAAAGCTCTGGTGGGTGTGTTGGTGCATCATGAGTACACTGTGGACTTCATCAGACCTTTCAGTCTATGGGACCGTAAGCTAAAATCTGCCTAAAAAGCATTGTACAGACACAACATAATACAGTTGTTCCAAGCACATAGTGCTGCTTATGAAAGTGGTGATAACCAGTGAAAGAGAGGTGACACTGTACCGAAGCAATGCCTGGTTTATGCCAGGCTCCCAGAGTTTGGAATGGCTCACAGGATAAACAATAGCTTTTGCAGTGCTGATAAGTGTCCTCCTCCTGGCTGTGGAGGGAGGTCAGACCTCAACTGGAGAAAACAAGGAAGCCCATTGTACCAAAAAGTCAATGAAAAAGAAATGCTTACTGGAGAGTAATCATTCAGATCTGCTGGCTTGCAACGTAATTGCAAAGCACTTCCACATTATGAAAAGAGCTGCAAAGCATGTGTTGAGGGGGAGCAAGCGGAGTAAAATATACAGAAGTTAAGTACTCATCCATTCATTCTAATTATACAATAAAGCAAGCCAGAAGGTCAATTTTTAGTCTAGAAAGAAGATTTTTAGATGGCTGTGAAGTATATTCAGTCTGAAGTTGGCAGAAAAGATAGATGACAGAGATAAGAGAATTGCCCATCCCAGCTCAGCTGCAGCACTGGAACGAGTCGACAGTCTATGGGTGCTAGAGAGAAGAGATTGGGGAAAGGTGAATAACATCACCTCAGCTGCTCTTATCATATGTTTTACAAGAACAAGGAAAGATCATATGATACCTGTAACATCACCCTTTCTTTGGAGTAGGCTGCTAACAATAATCAGGAGATCAATCTGCCTACAAAGCTATTAATTTTATTCTTCCTTGGAGACTTCTAGACTCAGACTTCGTGTTCTTCCACAGCTTTTGATCATGTCGTGCTAAAGTAATTCTTTGCCTGGCGCAACAGATACCTTCATCATGATCACTTTAAAGAGAAAAGCAGAACTCTAGGTTACATGCATATAAACATGTCACTTCTCATAAATGTCATCAGTTCTGTTGTGTTAAGCTATAGTGAAGCCAATAAGTTATTAATAATTTAGCACGCAGTTACAAAAGCAAACATAAAGTCATGCTTTGATCAAAAGCAGGTAACACAAATGCATGGAGTGTTCTGCTCAATAAGTTAACGGACAGAAGTTAAGCACTTGACACTACCACTGGACTAAAATTACAGTACACTAGAAAGTTATTTTCAGAATTCAATGATAAAGTTCAGATATTTCCCGTCAAATCCTTCATGGGGATTTGCATGCTTATTTGTTGAGGAAAGCGTCTTTAATCAAGAAGCTGAAGTTAAGGATTACTAAACCCTAAAACTGTTTAATTTGAATTAAACACAATCAGTACACGTACCCACACCTCGCTGTCCCTTTCTGCAGTTGTATCCTGAATGATGTTGAGACACTCAACTTTAGGAGTGGAGAAGCAGTGTTTTGCCTGGTTTTAATTTGTGTTTGTCTGCCACCGAGCATAATGGAATCTTGATTTGTGACTGAGGACTGTATACAAATAAAACACAGAAAAGAAAATTTGCATTCTTACCCTTGCTGTGTAGGACATACCAACCCTTTAAACTTGGTTTATTAATCTTTGGACAATCGGTAATAATCTTGAACAGCTGCTGGGTTTGCACAGTGACTTTATGTGTTTTGTTGAAAAGTGACATAAATGAAGAGTGTTCATTTCAACAATAAGGAACTGAGTTTGAAGCACTCAATTTTGGAGATGGATTTGAAGCTGAAGTAGTGCAGGAGGAATGTTTACAAAATGCAAAGCAGAGCTAGTAGGTGTAAAAACTGCAGTGCAAGTATAGTTCTAGGGTGCTTGCAAAGTGGGTAACGAGCAAAAAGTTATGGTACAAGTAGAAGTCAGTTTATAACGTAGTCCATAAAAAGGTTCCTGAATTGCACTTTATTAAAGGCTCCTTACTAGAAATAGGCAAACAAGTCCTTGCTGTGAGGAACGTACAAGTGAAAAAGAGGCATTATATGTTTTGTTGATAAAATCAGTGGAAATCAGATGTATGAGCTTGTAGCCAAGAGACGTAATATTCGCTCTCTCTATTGTTCTATTAATGAACAGTCTCTGGCAGAGATAGTGTTTCTGCTTCTGGGCCTTCTGTAATATGGAAGGGTGGATTTCTAGCTATAATTACCTATGCGTTAGGCTTTCCTCCTTTCAGCAAATCCTATGAAGTTGTTCTGACAGAGGGATGGGCAGAGGTTTCTTCTTCCTACGCTGTTCTGCGTATGGCCCTGCCTTTCCGTGACACCTCACCCTGGCTCTGGCTGTCTTGCAGGTAGCTGCTGGACTGATGGCTTGCACGGTGTTAATGCTTGCAATTAAAAGCTTCTCTAAGCTAATGCTGCACTTTTTCTCTCTTTATGTTTCCCAAAACAGTCTGAACAAACGGAGAGGAGTAGGGAAGGCAGGCATACTTTCATAAATGCTTGAAATGTTTAGAGGCAAAATTATTTTTAAAATCTGTACTAATCAATCTCCTGATCAGCTGTAATATAAAGTGTAGAAATCTTGAAGCTGGAGTTGGTGTAAAGAGGTAAGATCCAGAGAGTTTTGCTTTATGTGTACACTGGCACAGGAATGTTTGTTGATTTTTCGAACTTCCTCATGTAGAAATGTAGACACTTAGAGGACAGTGCAATGGCAATGTAGGGTTTTCTTCTTCTATTGTGCCTTTACAAATATTTGTACCCAGGATCTGTAATTAAACATGCAAGCTTCTGAGGATGGAGAAATATAATTGTTGGATGTGAGGCAAAAATGTCAGAGAAAGAAACCACTATGTATATCACCTTCTTCCGTTAGAAAAGGATTTTAGTTACCCATCTAAATATGGCAGCCTAGTAATAAAACTTAATTTATAAATAATAGATGGTATTTTTGTGTGTGTGTCCCCCACCCAAATGCTTAAGTATTTAAAATATTCACCATGCAGGTTTGGTACTCAGAAGAATTAATCAAACTGTCAGGCTGTAGCCCAGACACTGCAGAGAATACACAGTGGTGTGTCATGGTTACTTAGCAACTATAGCTGAAGAGGTGAAGGTAGAAAATACTGTCATTTTCCTGTGTTTGAGATCTTCTCTTCCCCCACTCCTTTGTATACATATTTTTCCCCCAACAGATAAAGTCTTTTGTATGTTTTAATGATCTTATGTTATAGCTTTCAAAAGAACCTACTATTTCTGTCGACTAATTTGAATTAGATGACAAATTCGGAGGATTTGAGTGTGGCTCATAACAATAACATGAGATGTTAACCTAGAATGTATTTTTAAAAATTCTGACTGTTGAATGGGAAGCTGTATAAGAAAAAAGAAATTACAGTAAAATTAAAAATTGAGATCGGTAGGGGTAAGTGCAGTTTTGACTAAATCATCATTGAAACAGTGTTCTACCACGGTGGCAATGGCAGTGGGAGCTTCTTTTGCGCTTACATTATGGGTGGTAATATTTATTGCCCTGATAAGCAAATTGAGTTTGCTTACTGGGAGGAAACAGATGACCTCTTAGAGCTGCGTTCTGCAGAAGCTTTGCCTCTGGCAGTAGGTTAAAAATAATAGCAGACCTGAAAATTTTATGAAAGCTTCAGGGTAAGTGTTACTTTAACATCAGCAGCTGTAACACAAACAAGCCTTAAATCCTGCAACTTATGAAATGATAATAAGAAAAGGATCCAGAATTTCCGTAGTGTTCAGGAAGGGCACTTGTCTGAATGTAGACATACGTGTGTGCATATGCCATATACACAGAGGGAGCCCTTGTGGAAGGAGCAGAAAGATTGCCAGCTGCTGAATGGAGGCATCAGAGCAATTTGATGTTACTGATTTTTAGCACTGCAGTTTTGAATGGCACAAACTGTTTATTGGTCTAGGTCTCAGGAGCCGAAGCAAACTGGGGTCCTCCTCTGCTGCCTTCTCGTTACGGGATGGGGCTGCATAGCCACTGGCGTGAGCCTGGGGAGCGTTTGTCACACTGTGCAGCAGTGACTGGGAACCTGACACAGAATTGTCTGAAACCACCGTGCCTTTTTTCTGCTGGCAACACAGCTGGCGTTCTCGAGGTCTCCTGTACAGATACAGGAAAATTATACAGAAATCCTGAACCTCCAGTTTGCTGTTCTCTGTGGAACAGACAGCTGTGGTCAGTTTGAGAATGGGAAGGTGGCTAGATCAGTTTTGAGCTTTTTCCTTTTGTCTGCTGTTATGTCTTCTGAATGTCAGTGACAAGAAAGACATTAGTCTCTTCACCGTGAGCTCAGTGAGCTGGACCAGCAGTGCTGCTGAAGCAGTTGTGCTAAGGAGCCAGCCGTTCCCGTGGCAGGCACAGGACAGATTGGTAGCACTCCAGTTCTGGATGGCATTTACTAAAATTCTGTTCACTTCTTTAAAACGTTGTTAATATGTTTTCCAGGTCTCGTTTTTATTGTGATGACAATGCGTGAGGAAAAGTGGCTGAATGCTTCGTTTCAGGCACTTTACACTCAAGGTGTCACATGACAGAGACAGCATCTTCAGTGCGTGTCAGTTATTCTGGTTTCTGAGGAAAAAAAAAGACCAGAGAGAGTGAAAACACCCCACTAACCTTTAATATGAGTCCCAGTCCATTTCTGGGCATACACCAGTGCTCGTGATTCCCACATGATAAAGGCACCTCCTCATCCAGATGACATGACATGCATGTGCACCTCGTTGCCCTCATTGAATTTTAACTGCTCTTTAGTATTCAGGTTGGGAATATTAGCTTCTTGAAGAAGAGGAGTATCATAAAATCTTTTCAAATGTCATGTAGGAGTCTCATGGCTTCTATAGTAACACTGAGAAGCAGATAAGAATGAATGTGTGTGGAAATAAGTTGTCCCACTGCAATCAACGCAACAGAGATGCTTGGAGACACAGTTAAGTAAACTATTACAGGTGACTCAGGGAGGGGGAAATCGAGCCCCTCTGATTTTGGTACAAGCAAACAGTGCTATCAATGCATTCTATAAATAGGCATTAATTTGGTTGTAGTTCTCTTTTCTCTCCATTTGTATTGAAAAAAAATAGGAACAAAGAAAAAGCAGAATTTAAAGTAATAATTCTGAACTATTTGAGATGTTACAGTTTACAGCACATGCATCTTTTGAGTATGGTCTGAGCGCCAGACATACCCAGTCCTCTCAAATACTGATCCTTATGGAAATGGGAGTTATGCTTTTCTGGCCTTTCTGGAAAAAGAATAAGGTGTGTGTGCTACATTGAGAAACTTGAAGGCATCTAAAGGAAATGGCTGTAAATTCTGGGATATTTGGCATGTAAGGGGAAAATGGGAACAGGAGATCTGGGCAGCTACATTGTTTGTAGGCTTTTTTTTTTTGGTAGTGATTTCCTAAGGTGCTGACAATGTGCCCAAGCTCTACCTTAGACACAGATAGCAAGACAGTCCCTCACTATGGCTTTGCTTTATTTATGATTTGCAGGATTTTTATATCCTAGTGTTACATCTTGTGGTTCCATTGATTTTTATGGGTTGTGTAATTTAACTGTGTATTGATTCATTGGCTTTCAAGAACTCTACATCTGTTTCTGTAATCACCTGGCTTTGGGTGTGTGTGAGAGAGAGAGAGATGAGGAATAACTATTGAAATCCATGTCTGTTCTTGCCAAGTTTATTCACCAGTTCCTCTTCCTGCCCCATCCTTGCTGGTTTATGTGTTGCCTTTAGTTCTTTTTAGTAACTAATTATGATCCGTGGTTTGTTGTTTGCTCTTTCACTGCATCAATCCAAATAAAACTGAGCCAGAGTCAGTAAGTTGTGGTGAGGAGCCATGATCATCAGGTTTGTTGTGTTTCTCTTGCCCTAGCACTTCGAGGAAAATCTTCTTTTGTGCAAGTATTATGAGAGTGCTGGCGAGAATCCACATGTTCCCCAAATTTGGGCAGGAAATCCTGAACAGCTGGCTACTGATGTCATTGGCCATACAGGCAGTAGTTTGATTCCTCTGTAGCCCACGGTGGGTGCGTCTTGTGCCTGGTGGGAGCTGTGCCAAATCACAGGTCTGTTGTCTGATGCCTCAAACAGCTACTCCCTCGGGAGCCCACCCAGACCCTCGGGTTCCTCCGCTGCACGGGAAGCAACGGAAATAGCAGATGGGCAGTGGGAGGAGGCCTCAGCCCAATCCTGCAGCCTTCATGGCACTTCAGGAATTGACAGTCCTGTGCAGTTCATCCATCTCAGAGTATCAGATGCAAGTCAGTGAAGCTTTTGGGTCTCTGCCTGCTGAAATTCACAAAATTTACAAAATTTTTTACTCAATTTACAAAAGCTTATCATGGAATGTTTATATCCTCTGAAGACTTTCTGACAAGAGAAGTGAAAGAAAATCATTGTTTAAGGACTTCTCGACTGTTAAATGGTTTGGAGGTGTTATTATTGATGTGATTTTTATGGGAGCTATTTTACCAAATGAGTTCTCCGTGGCAGCCCACTAGTGTGCAGTTAATTCATTAGAACAGGAAGAACTTGAGTTAAATGCATTATAGATGAAATGTTAGTATGTAATAAGGTCAACTCATACAGGGCGAATACTCTCCCAGTTATTAGCATTTGTTACAGGATCTTATCAACACATGATTTTGTTTTACCTGGGTTTCAGACAGTTTCTGCATAGCTATTTACTGACTTTGCTTAGAATCCCCATACAGAACCTGTTAAAGTCTGCAGATGATGCTGTGCATATAATCCTCTGCTAAGTAAAAATGTGGTGTCAAGTGTTGGGTTCACGTAGAGGTTTATATGCAGAGATTGGTACTATAAAGGCAATGTTGTTGATGTAGATGAGCTTCTACCTCTATTACATCAAGTGTTAAGCATCAAGTTTCCACAGCCTTTTTTTTTTAAAAAAAAAAAAGAACTGAAATGGAGATGAAAGAGGGATAATCCTAACATGGAATGTGATCTCCAACTTCCTATATGACCTTTTTAGTGGCATTTTCTGGATTCCCAGTATCTCTATATTTGCTTCTCCAAATTCCCTGGTAAAATATGAAAGGTGTTTGTCCTAGTTTCAGCTGAGATTGAGTTAATTGTCTTTCTAGTGGTTGCTGTATTTTCAGATTTGGTATGAAAGGAATGCCAGTAATGCATATTGGTTTAGTTGTTGCTAAGTGGTGTTTATACTGGTCACAGACCTTTATCAGCTTCCCATAGATGCTGGGGAGAAGCATAGACAGAACAATAGAGTGACCAATGGAAAATGCACGGATATAAATGGGGGGTGTGGGGAGAGGAATCTGCAATCTGTGATCTGGCTGGACAACCAGTTCCCCGGGCAGTGAGAGTAACTTATGTCTTGTATATTCTTTTATCATTATTGTTATTTTCTTTTTCCATTGCTGTTCCGTTAAACTGTCTTTATCTCAACCCACAAGTTGGGGTTTTTTTTTCCGTTTCCCCTACTTTCTTCCTCTTCTCCCTGCCCTTGTGCGGGTGGAAGGGGGAATGAGTGAGAGGCTGCCTGTCCTAGCTGCTGGCTGGGGGTAAACCACGACAATGTTCAATGGTCCTCATCACTTTGTACATACTTCCAAGGAATACCTTTGACCCAATATAGCCGTGACCTCAACTGGTGTAAATTGGCAAAGCTCCTTTTGCTTCAGTGAAGCAGTGCTGATTTAGATAGTCCGACCTCTTAGAATGTACTGTACAGGATGCAATTAGGAGGAGAATTGGATCTCCAGTGCTAGGAATAGTGCTTCCTGCATTGTACTGGGGCGAACAATAGGTTTAATTAGCTGTTTTGTAAAGGACTTGAAGAAGGTGAAGTGTTAGAGCAGTGTTAAAGGTCAACCTGCTTTTTTCCGTATCTAATCTCCCTTGGGAGAAGAACCAGAGGAGTAGGAAGAGAGGAAATCTGAAAAGATAAACTGTGAATAGCAGAAATGGTTGTGTTTGGGCTTCTTGGTGCGCTGCTTGTAAGTCTCTTGTTAAATCCATAGCCATAGTGTTGAATGACCAGGATCCCTCTGAAATCACATGAATAACTGGGTTTGGTTCCAAACCAGGCCTTACAGCTACTACCAGTGTGAGTGTCCTGCAGCCATCCATTCCTTGGGATTTTTATTCTTCTATGGATTGCATAGTTCTAGCAAGTTCTGAGAACGCCAGGTTCTGTGGGAAGATCTGTAGAGAGTAGTTAGCCAGGTTTTGTCCAGAATTTTTTTCTGGGCAGGAAAGCAACCAGTGACTGTAACTGACTCACAGTCTGAATGTGTAAAAATTATTTCTTTAGTGGCATGGGAATCGCCATATGGTACTATCAAGTCTGGTAGTACTTTAATTTAATAACCTCTCCAATAGTGGCTACCACTAACAATTATGTTGCAAAGTGATTTTGTGCACTTTTTAATTAAGACCTGCTTGCAGGAAAAATCCTAATCCATTAGAGGTCGATTTATGCCTTGAAGCAAGGTCAATTTTTCTTTTCTTAAATCTGTGCAAAGGTAGAATTTTTTCATTGTGCATTTGTTAAGTACCTTGGTATTGCTTTTCTATCCTGTTTAGAATTTTGATATCTGATCAGTGCTTCTCAGCAAATAGCACATGGCGTGACAGAACATTCCTAGATTTTGTAAGTTTTCTTTGTTTCTGGTCCACTGATCTCCCCTGCTAATGAACAATGAGAACTGGAAATGGGAATGTCTGGTCTACGATTTTCTTACCTATTTTAACCCGGTGTCTCTTTATATGTATATTTATACATAAAAATATATTTTAAAAATCTATTAAAGGTCACGGTGTCTACAGCTGTTTCATTGGTGATCCTAATGTAGTTATCAGTTTGCTGATAAAGAGAAATCTCATGTAGTTTAATAGACAAGTTTTAAACCTGCAGTCATCCCTGAACTTGGAAAAATAACTGAACACTATAGTTGGCAACTGCAGCAGGTTAGCTCTGGGTCTTTAATTGCTTAAACCATGCTGTGATGAAGAAAACAGAATGCCTTTCTCTTGCTGTGTTTTCCAGTAAGATGTTTTTGGAATTCCTCAGCAGTGCTTTCTGGCCCTTAGAGGTGTCCAGTCAGGTATAATGTGCTGTAGTGGAGCTCGCTGCTAAACTAACCCTGATAATCCCGGCCCTTTGAGAGTGCTGCTATGCTAGTGAGGCAGGGATTAATTCCCTATCAGACTCTGCTTCCCCAAATGCTGCCAAAGTAAAAATCACGTCCAATTACAAGAACTGTACGAGTACAAAAACCAAAGAGCAAAAAACCCCAAACTTCTAAAGATGGAGCCTTGATAGACTGAAGAAAATTCTGGATGTATACAAATGCGGCTTAAATTTACTATAGCCCACTTACAATACCACATTTCTTCGAGCTGGGTGGCCAATTTCTCACTATAAAGCCTGTTGTTTTATTGTTGATTTAACAGTAGAAGCTTGTGATTTTTGTCGCTCCAGGCTTTCATTTGACAGGGCATTTGCACAAGTGTGGCAGATCCATCTATAATAAAATGGGACTACAGATGGGATTTTCTCAAAGTGGAAGAACATGAAATAGGGTGACCTAATACAGCAGTCTGTGCTTGGGGAAAACAACCTTTCAGTTGAGAGACTCAAAATGAAAGTAGTTCTTCAAGTAGTTTCCATTTGCAAGGTTTTGTGCCCAGAGAACGTGCATCCAAACCGTGCAGACTTAACTGGAATAAGAGGCAGCTTGGCAGGTTGGGTATGCTAAAACCCAGAGTGGCTGCCCAGCGCCGTTTGTACACTGGTGCTTCTAATGATCTGTGTGGTTTACAGCGGTGAAATACTGCAAGATCCTGACGAGAAGTTGGTGCAAAATGGGCAAAGTACTGTCAGTGATCGCAATGCACCCAGGGTCACAGAATCATAGAATTGTCTGGGTTTCGTGCTAAAAATGATGGGCACAGAAAAAAGTAGAGAATGGAAAAAAAAGTAAAAATATTTCCTGAAGGATAAGATCCTTTGTACTGGGCTAATTTCAGCCCTAGGAGATTAATATGGGTGTAGAAAGTTGAGCAGGAATTAATGATTTAAAGTGCCTGTTGAAGAGAAGAGTAAAATTCGTTCAACCTCTGAACACTCTGACTTCGGGTAAGCATCTATTTGCCTGTAGACTGGAAAATGCCCATCTCTGACGAGTTAAGGTTGTATAGCCTTCAGAGAGCACAGACACAGCTGGTGGGGGGCTTTGCTGAAAGAAAGAGCCTCTGGCAACTTCCTGCTCTGCAGGCTGCAGTGTTCTTCAGAGCAGAGCAGGCTTGAAAAAAAATGTATGAAAAAGTAGGAGTTGGTTTGCAAAGACAGATAAAGTTGTTGTTCAGAAAGGGAGCTGCTATTTTCTGTCCAGCTTCTCCAACTGCCAGTTTTATCATTCATATTCACTACTTCTCACATAACAATATTGTATTCTCTGAAGGTTGTGATTTTTTTTCTGCTCTCCAAAGTTCAAGTTGCTCTTCTGGAACTTGCATTTAACCTTTAAGAAACAAGCTGAAGTCTCTGTCTGTGACCTTGAAGGATGGGGGCAGAGAGGGTAAGAAATACCACTGTGTCTCACGAAAGACACCTTTAGAAATATCTAACAAGGCATTTCATCTAAAATGGGAGAAAAGGACACTTAATGTAAGTGACAGGATCTGTAGAGGGGCAAAAAAATATCTTGCCACAGTGAGTAAAAGTCACACCTAGGACAATGGATGACAGACACATGAGCTGGCAAAGTAGTGTCTCTCTTGTCACAGGAGTCCATTCCTGAAAAAGACGGCAGAGAAATGAAGATATGAGCAATGCAGGTACGGAAGAGAAGGGAAACCAGTTCACGCAGCAAGGTGATTGTTCATAATAGATGTAAAGGCTATCAGTCCTCAGATTTCAGGTGATAAGGCTAAGAGGAAATGCCATTGTTCTCAGTTTTTCCTGCATTTCCCTTTCTGTTGATCATTCAGTGCTGTGGCACAAATAGGGAAAATTGCATCTACTTTTGAAACATGTGGATCACTTTAGGAGACAGAATACTGGTTGTGATACCAACCGTTTGCCTGCTCTAGTGCAGGGAAGTAATTTGGTCTCCTCTAGTGCCCACCCTCTGCAACTGAACAGTGACTCCTACAGTACTTGGTGGGAGAGAGAAATGGCCATAAGTCATCAATCTTTAGATCATTACCCTGATAGCAACCTTGAAACAGACCTGATCCATTCTGAGTTGGAGCAGCTGATAGCAATTTTTGGCTCTTTACGTTGTTTAGGAATCAGGAAGTACAGTCCTGATTTTACAGATGGGGCACTGAGGTACAAACAACAGAGACTGTGGCTTTTGCCGTGTCAGAGGGAAAATCTGCAGTAGAGCAGAGTCCTACCTTTAGGGTCAAGTGCTTGAGCTCTACCTGTTAAGGTCATGGTGTTCAGCCTCCCGTGAAAGCTGTGTTCCTCTGTAGCTGGAGGCCCTATGAGTTCACTCATCCTCTAAAAAGCTCTAGTTCTCTCACCAAAATCTGTTTCCTCCCCACCTGTGCATTGCCGTTCTGCTCAGCTCAGGATGGAGCCAATGAATTCAGCTTTGTTTATTCAGTTTGGCACAGATCTGTTGATGATGCTCCCATGTTGTATCATCCCTTAAGAGGCTACAGAGTGGGTGGAATCACAGGATAATTCACATTGGTAGGGACCTGGGAGGTCAGATCTGGTTAAGCAAAACCCCATTGCATCCGTCATGTGCCTTCTGACAGCGAGTGCACAATGTTTTTATTTTTGTGATATCTGCTCTTTACTTCAGTTCCAGCAAAAGAGTTACCTGCTTCTGTGTCACAAATACACTGCACCTCTTTGTAGATCTATAATTGAGTTAGGAAGGTTGCCATAGCAACCACTGCGATTAATTAAAGTACTTGGGCATGGTAAGTTTATAGATGCAGAAAAAAATTTTCATGTATAAATAGTGCAATCTGTTTATACTCGAAGGATTTGCCCCTTCCCTCTTTTTCTCTTCCAATCTCAGCTGAGAAATAGGGTTTTTTTCTTTTGGGGGTTGATAAATCATTGTGTTATTCTCCATAAACTGCATAAATAAGTCTTTGCAGTTAATGTCCACTGAAGACCTCATGAATGCTAAGTGAGAAGCAAAGCAATGTATTCTTCATGGGAGTGAGTGTTTTCAGGGCTGTGAGGACAGCAAACGTCTCTTACCCTCTGGTAACATCACCCAGGCACACTGTTTATTCTTGGGTCTTAGCAGGGCCGCAGTTCCACTCCAACAAACCACTAGATACCTTCTTGTCAGCCTCTTCCCTGCCCTACCACAAGCTAAATGTGACCTTGGAGGAGGCAGTTGTGATGGCACTGCCATCCTGGCTGGCTGTGCTTCCTCTGGGTGCAGAACAAGCAAGAGCAGAGCCATGAGTCCCAGAGAGTACTTCTAAAGACAAGGAGCTGGTGGTGTGTAAGCTTGGCATCCTTTATGGGCTCTTTATTCTGAGAGGCAACCATTGGCTCTGTAGGACTGAGGAGAAACTTTCCCATGCAGGTCATTTGTGGTCTGATACATGTATTCTCTGCACTAGCAGCTGAGAGATTTTTCAGAAACTTGCTTATACCTTCTTTCTTTGAAGTAGTTGGAACCAGTCGACACGAGAGACGAGATGGATAGTAAACAAGATATAGCAAGGAATTGGTCTATGGTTCAGTTACTAGGATGAATCTGTACTATCTGACTGAGACAGAGGAAGCCTGTAGGTGAAGGACAGTGTAACTGAGAGCCCCATAGTACATTTTAATTCAGTATTTTAATCAACTTTGCCTGGTCAATAGAATTGCCTTTGTCAACTGTTTGCAAAATCAAAGGAACAAAGGCAGAATTGCTACTGAAAGGTTGGGCTTTGTGCAGTCAGCATTGAAATTATGTTCAAACACCGTCAACTTCCATTTTCTCTCTCTGCTCCTGGAAGTTTGTTCATCAGAGTCATTATCAAAGCACTGAGCATAAATAAGCTCCTTAGTGAAATGCTTTCAGAATCTAATGTAACAAATTGTTCAGTATCACATAAACAGATGCTCCTTTGCAGACTGAAAGCTTCCCCAGTGAGGCTGGGAGGTGGTGGCGGCTGCAGATGGAGAGGGAAGGGTGTCAGGAGCCCCAGGCAAGCAGCAGTCGCGGGGTGGTCGGGTTCCCCCAACAGGCACACAAAAATTGTGCAGGATCTCAAAACCAGCCCCTACAGCAGTGGTTCAACAAAAACTATCGTTGTTTGCAGCCAGTAATGAGCCATCAGCATTCAGTCCTTCATGTACAAGGTCAAAACGTGTATGAACGTGCAATGCAGCAGCTATTTCCATTGCTTTTCTGTTCAGGGATCTGTTGTTGTATTGCAGAGAAGTTGTGTGGAACCTGGATGACATAATGATAGAATGATAGATCTCTTTACAGCCTGACAAGGGACAGTTTTATCTGTATCTCATTAAAGGGTAAGTGCCACGTTGGACAAGCAGAATAGAAGAAAAAATCATCTCCAAGAGGACGGAAGAGCTCCAGAAGCAAAAGGAGGATAAAAGAGAGATGTTAGTTAATGGCAAAGCAATAGATTAACACTGGTCAAATACCTCATGGAGGGATGATTTTTGAGCATGTTTTGTGTTTCTTCTCACTTCTTCTTTAGTGCTGGAATCTTTAGGTATGACTTGGATGAAGTTGTGAGGACTGCCCCTAATAGTGGCCATTTCTAGTTGTCCTTTTAGAAATTCCTGACTTAAAGCTGTTGCCGTAGCTGTGGTGTGTTCTTAATGTCATCTTCTGCATGCCTGTCTCTGAGTATTTTCATATATTGGAAGAGTGCAGATTTCACTTCATAAGCACTAGTCCATTTCTTCTTATTATTTAGTAATTTTATCATCATGTAGTCAAATGCACTGGGGATTTCTAAATGGTGTGTAAAATGAACATCTGTCTGTTGGCAGGATTGGCACATCTGGATCCATTAATTTTTCATTATTTCCCAGTGTTGGAAGTCAGACATTCGCAATGTGGTAATGTACAAGAGTTTCCAGTGGTGGATTTCATGTCTGTGAAGCAGATAATTCTACTTATAAAAGTGTTTTACAAAAAACCCAAGCAAACTGTGAGAGCTTGCTGTAAAGGTTTATTTTTCTAATTATTTTTTTTTTTAATCAAGAATCCTGCAGAACTTATCCAGATAGTGACCCGTGTAAGGCTTATAACAGCTTTGGCAACTGGATCCTTTTTAATTATTCTCTCTACTGTTTCATAGTTGGGTACACTGAGGTTTGCTGTACCAGTCTGCCCTGTTTGGGGATTTCAGCTCCTTTCTGTTTTAAGCAGGAAGAATCACTTGCTTTGTTAGCATTAACACTCATTTGGAAGTAGAATAGCAAGCTATAGCCTATAAGGTTAACTCTTTCTTTCTCTGCTTGTCAACTCTGCTAAACAGGCTTTACCTTTATTTAGTAACCACAGGCAGGTGCCCTGATACCATAAATACAGGGACTTTGTGGAGTTCTCTCAGGGTAGAATTATGCTCATGTAGTAACGAGTGATCAATAAACCTTGTAGTTATGCACCTCACTTCTCCATTTCAGTGCTGTGATTTAAGGAGCCTTCCAATACCACAAGAATTAGCACTCATCACAGCAGTCTTTATCATTCCCTGCCATGGCCCTGGTGCTGTATTACGGAGTTGTTAAAGGGTGGATTGGTCTCTCCTGGTGCACATATGCAAAGAAAATGTCACACAAAGGTCACCCAGCATCAGAGTGCTTCTCTAAAATGTATGTTGAATTTCAATGGGGTGCCTTGTTGAAAAGAAATTAAGGAAGAAAGAAAAAAAAAAATTCATGTTAATTTTTTTGGCATTTGCTGCATGTTCGGGAGCGTTGCCTCGGGCTGGCCTCAGTGTCTGGACTGTGAATAGGAAGGTAGACTCTGCAAAGTTGAGCGTGTTCCTAGATTGTTTATTCATTTCACCTAGAAGAAAATACAAGGGCAGGGAAGGAAAAAAGATAGAAGGGACCCATCTGACTCCCTGTAGAACAGCTGGCAAAATTTTTACCTGAATTTAATGGGAGGAGGGGAGATAGGATCTCTAAAATACAGAGGAAGTCCTTTATGTGTTCACTTCCAGGTGCTACCTCCTTCAGCCTTTTAGTTGGCTCAGTCAACTGTGAATTTTCTTTTTTTATTTTCTTTTCCCAATGTGAGGCCAAAAGGGTTGATCTAGGACTGACTGGGGGCAGGCTTTAGATTGAGCTACTTCATACCCAAATCAGGAACAGCTGATTTGGCATCTAAGGCCAGGTCCTACTTAGTTTCATGCATCAGGTACTGGTGACATATTGTGTTATTTTGGCTCCTACTTGTCAAAATGCAAACTGCTGTTTTCAACTCTGTTATGGGTGACAGCAATGTGTGATTGTCAGCAAGTCCACCGTCAGTCCAACTCCGTACTGGAACCAAAGCAAAAACCCCTTTTCCATTTAGAGGCAGTGTTTCTGGGGGAGCATTTTTAGTGTATATTGTTAAGAGCCTGGAGGTTGAAATGGAGATTTGGTCCCCTACAGCTGTTAATCAAGCACTTGACATTTAATGACAAGCTTGGTCTTGAGTCAGAGGAATGAATTTATTACATTTTCTTGGCAACTTCTCCCTCGGCTCGTCTCCATTTCCCCTTCATCCCAATCTCTCTGCCAGATGTCAGCCTAATGCAGCGGTGACAGTCCCTGCCGGTGGGGCTTGAAGTGAGAAATGTTTCTAAGAGCAGAAATGGTGCTTTGCTCTACTTGTGTACAAACAGGAGCAGCATTTCTTCTTGGTCCCGGAGATTTTCTTTGTTCCTTGGCATTTAGCACAGTTGGAAATAGCTCTCCTCCCTTCTGCCTCACACCTCAGTCCAGCTTTTGGTTTGCAAGTCTAACATAGTGGGTATTCATGGAGCATTTCTTAGTAGTTGCAAGTGGCAGAATTGAGGAAACGACAGAGCGAGTGTGTTGGCATTAAGCTGGAGATCTCTGCAAAGGCAGGGAAGCAACAGCCATTTGGAGAACTGGGGAGGCTGCGCATTGCTGACTGCGTTCAGGTTTCAGTCCGTGAACAGCAGGAGGAAGTTTGCTTATCACAAATGTTCAGTTCACACCAGACTTGTGTTATTTCTGCTGGGAAATCTAAGAGGTGAACTGAGCCAGTGTTTCCACAGTGTAGCAACGTGATGAGACTAAATGGCAGAACACTTGCACTGTTGAATATTTAAATGGGTGTCAACTACTTGTTACTTTGGGAAAAGGAAAAAAAAATATCCCTCAACATGTTTTATGTTGCTTTTCCTCATGGCTGTGAAACAAGGTAATCAGTGGGCACCATCCAGGAACCTGGAGCAGAAAAACGGTTTGGTCAGGGGCTCTTTGAGGGATTGTTTTGCCTGTTAGTCACCAGCTAAAATCTCCTGCAGTGGCTGATGTAGATAACTCTCATAGGGGATTGGTGGCTTGTGATAAGCGAATTTGTGGGAAATGGATCTTGATGCATTTTAATTTGAACAGCTCTGTCCACTTCATTGATGGTCATTGCAACAAGTCATGAGTCTACTGCCTTCTCTTTAACTTGACCCAAGTCCATCTCCCCCAAAATCAGGAGTTTAGCACGTGCTGCTTAAATTATTTGAAATTTCTCTGCCATTCCTAGTCCTTGACTGCCCTTTCTGGGTTCTCTCAACATGTATCCTCAATGAAGGAATGTGCTCATTCGTTGTGTTGACTCAGCTTAAGCCATTCCGCAGTGTATGTGATTCTTTCCTCAGATCCAGGCACTTAGTGACCATATTGGGGGTTATGTTCTTGGTGTTGTGCTCATTCTGTGGTGTCGTAGTACTTTCCTATGCAGGGAAACAACTCTGAGTCTTCAGCCACAGCGATACCCTGGGTCTGCTCCCTGTGCTCAGCTACCATATAATTCAGAAAGTAAGACAAGGGAAGAGCTCTGAGCAGCAGTGGTGTTTGGAGAGTGCCCACAGGCAAATGGGAGATGCTGGAACACAAGAACACTGACAAATTGTGATTGAAAGAACATTTTTAACTCATGGATAGTTGATGTTTATACAAAGCATGCAGGTTTTTGTCTCAGGTTCTAGGTGCTGGGTCAGTCAAAGAGAGTAATGTGTATAGAATATTCACTTAGATACCAAGATCACCCAACCAGAAGAAAGGCAATACCTGTAACCTCTGCTGTCTGCTTTGGGGTTCTTTATATTAGTACTCTTTTCCTGTTCTCCCTCTGTGATCTGTCTGTTGCTAGTCCTTGTAGCTCAGCCTGAGTCTGATATTCCTTCTTGAAATTGCTTCAAGTGAGAGAAAAAAGATCAATTCATATATAGATACCACTGTAAGTGTTATTTCCTTAGCTAAACTTAGCTCCCCTAGTTATAAAACCCTGTAGTTCCGTAGAGGTTAACTCTAACAATAGAGATGATTTGCTACCTATAGTATTGCTGCAGTGAAAGTACTTAAAGATAAGTATTGTGTTTAAAAAAAGGGGTGCGGGAGGGGGTGTGACTGTGCACAGCCGTTTAGGCACGTGTAATAGACACAGGACTTGTCTGCAAATGGTACTTCTCAAGGTTTTGTCATTTCTGTTAAAAATACACTCTTTAACTTCTGAGTAGCCTGTTTTTCTAAAGCTCTGCTGCTTTTTTCACCTCCTCCAAAAGCAGGTAGACTAGTGTGCAGTTCAGAAGAATTATTTTATGTGTGTCTGGGGTGGGAAGCATACAGGTAGGCATCTGACTTTGAATCACTGATATTTTTCAGGATTGTACTGTTGATTGTAGATTGAAAGACTTTTCTTTGTGTGTACCATAATATTAAATAATATGCGTGCTAATTATAGTAAATATGATGGTGCGAACACACTGACATTGTTAAAGTTAATGACCCAAGTCATTACCATTTAACATACCTTTTGAAGTTCACTCAGTTGGATTAATTGCAATATTGGAAAATGCTGAGTGCGTTGGTTCCAGAGGTCTTGCAGCAGAGTTTTAACTGGGACTGAAATGATGAAACAGCACCTGCCGAGAGCCCTGGAATTTGCCAGGGGGTTATCTGATATTTTCCTGTATCTTTTGTAGTTTGCAACTATGCTGTGTAATTAAGAGACACTTCTAAAAATGGTGAGAAGTAAGATTCTGTGTGGTTCTTTGTCATAAATTTAGGGGTGATTTTGTTTGTGGATATTTTTTTTTCTAGAGAAGCATACATGCTTTCCCCCAGATAGTGTGCTTTTTTATTTGTTTTTGTGAAGGGGTGGGACTCAGGAGCAGAGGGTTCCTGTGTGACCTTCGGCAAAATCATTCTGATAGAGTCCTGTTTGAGATCACTGTCTGTGAAGACAGATGTGGGAACTAGCTGTCTAGAATATTTAAATGACCCTTGATAAGACCTACTCTGAGCAACTCTAAATGCCTTGTATCATTTAAAGTATTTACCTTGGAAGCTCACCTGTGATGCTCCTGTTTTGCAGAGCTAATGAAAGCCATGTAACTTGCTTAGGAGTTAATAAAACAACCATAAGACAAGAGAGAGCAAGGACATGAAAATAGATTATCCAGGTCTCAAATTAGCACTTTAACTGTTGGATCATTCATCTGGTGGCCCTACTTTCCCGGTTAGCAAAGTTCAATTAACTAATATTTGTGATGTGCTTATGATAGGGTGTAATAGAAGTTCAGGGATAGGCAGTGTACTTAATATGCCAGCAGACAGTGAACTATGTGCAGCCCTCTGCTAATAAACTGTGCCCAGAATTCACAAGAAGCCCCCGTAGTAATTTAATTAATGTTCCATGGATAGTGCACCAAAGAAACAAAGGGTACTTTATGTCTTTCTTAATCTAAGAAGAAAATGGTGAGAAAAGGTCCTAGTGCAATTAACGGTGCTAACATATTGTAAGCCTTTTCATTTTATTTTATTTTTTTTATATACTTGTCCTAAATTCCTTGCTGTGGTGCTCAGTGTTCGGGTCCAGAAATCAGGGGATTCCTTGACAGGAAGACTGAAGCCTTGGAGTCTGAGATGTATCTTCATGGTGCGATCTTTTCCCCTGAGATGAGCTACAATCTAAATAATACTGGGCTATGCAATTTATTTATATTCTCTCAGTGAAATCAGAACTTCACCATAATCATGACTTTCAAGTGTCAATTTGCTTCTCATCATAAAAGCTCAGGGCTTCACAATTCCTCTGGAAATGAAATTTTATGCATCAGTAATTGAGAGGTGGGAAGTTCTCCTGTTTGTTTATCCACCTGAAAGGAAACTTCTGGTCCAGGTTGAAAAGCTGCAATGTATGATTTAAAAGAGAAAAGAAAAAAATAATTTAGTGTGTTTGGAGGCATCTTGATTTCAGAAAATAAAAGCTAATGGATTCAGTACAATATGTAGCTTAACCCTCTCCCCAAACCTGAAGGTTTTTATTGATGAAATTTGTACGTACTAATCAATATATTGAACATAGTTTTATTTCTTGCACAAAGCTAAACATGAGTTCTGTAAGTAACTTTGGAGTATTACAAGGTCTATGTTTCATCCACATCCTTGGTTAATTGCTGAGCTTGTTTGGTCTGGGGATTTTTGTGATGGTTTGGGCTTTTTTTTTCCTTTTTTTTTTTTTTTAACCATGTTGAATGAACCGTTGGAATTACACCTGTTGGAATATGACGCGCTTTAGTTTTTGAAGGTTAATGGTGTTTCGTCGGCAGGGAAAAGTCTTGAGTATGAACAAAAAATGGTATTGTCTTGAGGTCATCTGTGCTCCCAGAACGGCAGAGAGGGTTGTTTTGGACCCTGAGATTAAATGGGGAGGGTGGGAGTTTACAGTGAGACTGAGCATCCTGCCCACTCACAGCAGAGGGAGGCTGTGCCCTGTGTCTGGAGCTTGGTGCACAACTGGGCTTTCACTTTTGAGCACAGAAAAAAGTGGAACACGGGCTGGGGAGAGATAAGATGAAAAAAGGCAACTATAAATACAGTATGGAGAGATTTTGGTTCGTCTGCCGTAGTGTAGATTGGAATTAGAGCAGATGCAACATTACTTGCCCAAAATTCTTCATTTGATTTATGAATTCTCTACTTGCTGACAAGGAAGCACCTGTGGTCTGGGCGCAAAGTACCTGGAATCTCGTTCCCCTAGTTCTTCATCCTGTCTTGAACTGGGTGGTTGACACTCAGCTCTTTTTAAAGGTGAAAGTGGGTGGAAAATTCTGGCCCTGCTGTCCGTAGTTCCTGCAGGTGAGCACTCTGGCACACGAAGCTTCCCAAATGGCTGTCACACCATCTGGCACATCTAGAGCAGGTAACGCCGAGTGCAAGGACAGGTCTGCAGTCTTGACAGAACTGCATTAAAGAATGACTTGATGTAAATAAAAGATGTTTAAGCTGGTAATGATGTCCCTGCCTTTCTCTAACCCCACTTAAAAAGGAACGTTCACAAGTAATTGATCATTTGCATTTAGGGTCTTGATAGCATTTTTATGTAAATTAGCAATTGCCCCTACAATGATGAAATAGGATGTCTAGGAACGGAGCAATATCAGATTAATTTGTAGTTTATGTATCCTCCTTGGATGTGGCCCACAAATTATAAATATAGCACTAAATGCCCTTTGTGAAGCTTCTAGTTGTGTTTACTGATATGAAGTAAAAAGAGGGATCAGTTGATGATCATAAATATGTTCCAATAAATCAGAAATATACACAAAAGAAGACATTTAAGTAAGTATGTTGCTGAGGCTTGTCCTTGAGGTATGTGCATATTCTTAGGATGCTAGCAGTGGTTTTCTTGGCAAATGAAAATACCCTGGAGAAATAGAGCCAAGATGTTATCAAGATGTTATTAATGTGAAGAAAAGAGGCAGACCTTTGCTGTCATAGTGCTTTTGATCAGCTAAATGATTTGTTATTTATGTAGCATCACCTGTATGCATAGTGCAATTTAGAAGAGGCTTACAGACCAGAGAGCCTCCTGTGGGCCCTTCTTTTTTCTTCCCTTTCTTTTTTTTTTATATTTCCTCTCTGCAGTCAATTTACCTTGGGGAAATAATTTCACCCGTGCTCCCGTGGTCAAGTTGCAGCTACTTAAAATGCTGAAATACATGAGGCACCAGATAAGAACAGAAACAGTTAATCCTGTTTCTGTTCTTAAGATCCTCAGATCTTCAAGAGGATCCACCTGTGCTGCTCCAGCTGCTGCTCTGGTGTCCTTGGGGGGCTCCAAGGGGGTGCTGGGGGTGCAGTTTCCCAGCGGGAGGGTACAGAACTCTGGGGCTGACACAGCGGGTGCCCGCTGGTGGCTCGGCCACGTCTCCTGGGTGCTCAGACACCTCACTGGATGCTGCTCAGTTTTCCAAACCAAATTTTGACAAGAGGCCTCCAAAGCACTCAACCCGCCTGATTTAATGTAAAGTCCGTTAAGGACCTCTGTTTGGTTCTGAGTGTGAAAATTAGCATATTTAAACTCTGTTGGTTGCCTTTAATTTCTACTGTGATGTATCACTTTAAGCTGGCAGAGTATCTCTTTTCCTTGAGGACTCTGTTTCAGTAGCCTGTAATATTAACAATTAATGCTTAGATTTCTAGGATGGGTTTACTCTAATTTTAATAAAAGGCCTCAAAGGAAGGGTCAGTGAACTGTAAGAAATCAATCTTTCATAAGCAGTCTTTGGTTCTCATTGAAATATTTATGAATGATAAAGCTATCTTGACAAGGCAAAGTTCAGCACAGAGGCCACTTGTGACAACATGACAAGGTTTCATAACAGACAATGTGTATAATTAAAGCAAGAACGTAGATTGAAAGCAGAAGGAGCTGTGTCCGTTTCATTACCCGAGCGGTGGAGGAGCAGTGATCTGATGTGACTGCGCATTGCGAGAGGCGCTTCTCCAGCTCGGGCTCATAAAGGCTTCCCACAGAACAGGACTGTGAGCAAGCGAATAACAACTATTCATTTAAACTTTTCTCTAGAATTTCTTAGCTTGATGGATGAGCAGGAAGGTTCTGAAGTAATAAATGCATTTAACCTAATTTAGGCTTTGCACGAAAGGAGGGAGGTATTTTTTAATATGTATACGACATGAGGTGAAATAACTCTCTTGGCTTGTTGAACTTTTGTGATGTAGGAAAACGTTCCCTCTTTTAGAAGAAAGTTGCTCCAGTCACTCACATGGTTCTGTAGCTGAACTGGGATTAGAATTAATGTATTTTGAGTCCCAGTTCCTGTAAATTTTCTTCAAGTGGCTCTTAGAGATTTGTCCAGCTGTGTAAATGTGCATAATGGGATAGGCCAACAATTCTTCCCATTCCAGCCCAGTCGCTTAGGCTGTGAAGCATGACATTAAACATATTTTGTGTAAAAAGAAAGAAAAACATGGCTAATAGCTTTAAAATCTCCTCTCAATTTAAAAATGTTTTTCCATCTGCTGAGTTCCATAGACTAAATACAAACTCTATAAAGTTTTCAACTTAAACATTGGAAAATGTTTGCAAGGCAAGTAAATACGTAAAAGTCAACTAGGCTCAAACACTTACTGGGAAAACCAGTAGGATTCTGCAGTGTGATTACTGCACTTTCGGCTTCCGGAAAATCTCTTTTCTTGTTTGACATTTTACACAGGGTTCTCTTCCTTTTCCTGTGAAACTGTGTTCAATTCACTCTGAGGTGTTGGACTGTAAGAGTCGCCGTCTGTCAGCTCTAGAAGGTTCCCTGCCTGCACTTGCAGCAGGCATTGGTACATGGGGGTGACATTGGGGTGTCACTCTCAGAAGGCAGGGGAAGAAGGGAAGTTTGAGGCAGACCTGCTGTATGTGTGTGTATCTGGAGTTGCCCCAGCAGACAGACAGATGGCCACAGTGTTTGCATTGCCCACCGCAACTACTTTTGGTGCATTAACTTTTACTTGTGATGAGATTTTACATCTGATTTAACGTTTAATTCATGGGTAAAATCCTGAGAAAGTGCTCATTGTTTTAAAAAAAATGCAATGTCATGCCTTTGTCAACTCATCCGGGAGATGGAATCTCTTGAAGTAGGAGCTTGTATTTTCCTCTTTATTAGGCAATCGGGTGAAACGGTACTATGAATATACTTTACTGTTTAGTGTTTAGATATTGCTATTTCTGTTACAAGGGAGGACATCAGCAGTGTACCTCAGATATTTAAGGGTCAGGGAAGGCAGGTAACTGACAAGATTGGGTAATCTATAAAGGCAGGTTCCAACCCTATGTTCTGTCTTTAGGTCCCCATCTCTCCACAAGGCAGGGCACTGTTTTATTTTTTAATTTCTTTAAGGTGTTGCTACAGCTTTTTGCTTTCTGTTTTCCGAGTTCAGTCCTGTTGTTTAACTGTAAGGAATCCACTCCTCCGCTTTCTCTGCTCCCTCCCCTCTCCACATCTTCACCTCCTCAGACATTCCCTGCAGCTCTGCTGCTCTCCCTCTTCTCTCCCATTGATTGTTCCTCGCTTACAGGCATGTGGGAAGTATGGCTTTGATCCCAGTATAAACCGTAGTATTATTGATTAGAGCAATTGTCTTGGCAACTAAAAAACTTCACTTAAGTGAGCTTGCTTATCGTGTAGTGGTTTTATTTCCAAGTTTTATCTGTTCAACATGAGTTAATAAGATACTCATTATTTTTACTTTTTTATTTTACCACTGAGTTTATATCAAACTAGCATTTCCAGAGTAGCTTTTACACCTGAAAAGATGTTGGGTCTACAGAACGCAACCCCACATTTTAGCTTTGGCTTTCTAGTTGCTAAATGAGGGGTGAAGGTATAATAACTGTTTGTCAGTAGGGAGAAGTGCATATCTTCAATTGCAAGACTTCCTTGAATGACATTATCCACAAAGGCTGTTGAAATCAATGCATAAAGAAAGGAAGGAGAAAGCTTGCTAAATTGCATTATAAAACACAGTCTACATCACAACAGGAATACATTAATTTAGAGAAAATTAACAGCCTTCTGCTAACAGAATAATAAATACATGTAAAGGTTTATCATGTTAAAAAAAAGAATAAAGAAAGAAGCCCTAGTTGCCTTTGTTAATTCACAACCTCACCACTAGTATAAGAGAAACTAAATGTGAATAAAGAAATAATCTGCCTTGTATTCTTGGAAACTAATGCAAATGCTGGTTATCCATTGCCATTATTTCAGCAGATCCCATCTTAATTACAGTGAGAAACACAGAGAATAAGAGTCATGTCAGATTAGATCAAGCTGTGGCTTCCCTAAGCTTCTTAACATTGTTTTTTTCTGGGACTTGTTCTGTTCTGTCCTTCTCACCTTCCTGGGAGGGTGAACATGCTGCTGGGGATGTCCCTGCTCAGCAACACCTCACATCTGACCTGGCTCCCCAGGGTTATGATGTACCAAGAAGGTTTCTCCAAATCCAAGTATTATTTTAGTATAGCTTACATTATTTCTTGCTTCATCTTTTTTTAAATGACAGTAGGTAGTTGTCGTGCAGAGTTTATAAAGTAGTTATCTCATTGCTTTAAGAGACAATTGTTTTCATTTTCTGATACGTTCTAGTCAGCATGTCTCTCCAAATGTCTGCCTGGTATTCTGCCCTTACTGTAATACTTAACATAATGACCTGAAGAACAACCAAATCCTGGGAAAAATTAATATTTTCTTTGTCTTTTGATGATAGCAAAATGATAATGTAGGGTAAATGAGGGATCACAATCCCTTGTGTAGCCAGTTGCAGATAGTGTTATGTGGTAATGCTGCACCAGAGTAAGGTTCTGTCCTTTCAGAGCAGTGTGTCTGTCTGATGCACTTGCCATTGCCATGCCCCAAGACATGATGAAAAGGGCCAGGGTCCGAATGCTGCCTGCTTCTGCCAACTAATGCAGTAAGACAGTAATTTTCAATACTAAGCAAGAAAGAACCATTGCAGAACATTCCTGACACACCGTCTTATGACTCAGAAATGAATCAATTGGGTTGCTCTGCCTTTCATTCAGCCCAGCTGAAGGAACTCTGTTCCTTACTTACCCAGTTAGACCCTGTCATAATCCCCAGACCACCGGGCTGTGTGCCAGTACATTTTTAAAGTGTATTGCTCCTGACTTGTGTGTTCATCTTACTTGTAATATGATTGATTTCAGTCATTGGGCCAGAAATGCCCTTCCAAATTGTCACGGCTTAAGGGCACCGCTCAGGGAAAATACAGACACAAATCATTCCCCAAAATAAAAAGGTCAACTAGTATTGAATTAGTTCATTTACAGAACTCGGTGGAATTAGCAACGTACTCTTAAATTGCTTCTTGATTGAGGACTTTTGCCTCATTAATCCTAAACAACCTATGAACACTGTTAAAGTCTGACAGAGTAATGAGTGAGACTTCAGAGACCACGCGCACTACAGAAGGCAACAGGCTACTTCATAATCCCGAAATACACAAACGACAGCGTGGTTCTGTGGAGCCACGAGCCCTTGCCTGGCTGTAATGAGAGTGTGTCCCCTGTTTGCCATGAGAAGGACTCGGAGGCTTGAGTTGATGTTACCTCCAAATACCCACAGCCCAGAGTTTAACCAGTGTAAGTTACCAGTTCTAAGAGGTGGTTGTAGTGGAACTAGGGTGTGTTAATGCAGACCTTGCCATGCACAACCTTACAACCAGTCAACAAGACAAGGTACATGTGCCCACGGATCTCTTCCAAAGGAAAATTAATTGGAGGCAATACACTTTCTCCCCGTGACTCCCTCCTCCTCTTGCTGATGTGGTAGTTCCTCATCTAGTTTTCTCCTGGCTTCTTACATTCACTCCAGTGGATGGATCTTTAGCTACATCACGGTCTTCTGACATTCACTATGAGTTACTTTAGTCTTCTCCTTGTTTCTCATTTTCCTTCCTTCCTTCCTTCCTTTCCTTTAAAAATTAAAAAGAAAACCTGTTTCAGTTTTGCCCTCATTCATCAGCAAGGACAGATTCCTGATACCTGTGTGCTGTATCATTCAGGCTGGACAAAGGACTTAGGCAAAGCTGCAGATTTTGCAAGTGTTGGCCAGTTTAGAATTGCTGCTGGCTTAATATTGCTGGGTTATTTGATTTCTCCATGTTGTTTATTAATATATTCCTCCTCTCCCTTCCCCTCCACTCCTCTTACCTTCCTCATCTCTTTCAGAGAAGAGGGGTCTGTCCTGGATGTCTGGATATCACCAGTTCAGTCAGACATTGCACCTCGCTCTGCACATAGAAACAGCAAATTAACTGTGTGATGTTATTAATCTAATCTTTGTCTTTCCTCACCCATCTTTGTAGATGCTGTTTGTGCCTCTGACCTAGAGCTGCATGTGTAAATTAGTCTCTAAACTTTTCAGCTCTGGGAGCAGGGTGTTTTTTTTTTTTTTAAGCTGCTCTGTAGAATACCTCAGAAAATTTCTGGTGCCGTTATGAATAATAATGAGGATAATGAGGCAATTTCCCTTGTTAGGGATAAAGAAAAAAATCCTGAAAGTATGGGGAAGGATGGAGGGAGTCATTAACTTCCTCCTGCAACTTACCCACAGTCAGCAGGAGCATTCACTTGCCTTGTCAAGTAGTCATGGAAGGGCACTGTCTTATTCCATTTGTTTCCCACCTCCCACGTTCCTGTGGCATCACCACAGCTGAGCGGGTGCTTCTCTGTGTGTCTGCGCAGGTAACACCCCCCCTTCTTTTTATTAATGTCAAAAGACATTTTCAGCCCTGCAGGGGACAGACAGCATTACTGTCTGGGCTCATGTTGAGTTATTAATTTAACCAAAAATTTCAATTTCAGGTAGCCCGAGGTTAGTCTTCTGCATTGGCAGCCCCTCATCATTCCAATAGTGTCCCTAGTAATAACCTTTGCCTGCCTCATTACCTTTTTGCATGCATAATAGCACCGTGTAGTGGGGGATTAAAATAAGCATGGATAAAAATGGTGCATGGTTGTCTGGATATTTTATAATGCTTTCTTCACCTGTTCAGAAATGAGAGTCTATTCAGTATGTAGCTTATTCAAGGAGTATTGCGGGGAAAATGCACCTTTTAAAGACCAGCATCCATTTTTTGTACACATCTGTAATCTCTGTAAACTGTATTGTAGGGTTTTAATGAGGCTGCTGCTTGCAGAGTTCTTTCTCCAAGTGTATTAGATGGCAGAGAGTATTAAAAAGGAAAAGTAATTAGTGAAGGACAAAATGCAAGGAAAAAAATCACAGCACCTTTTCCCAAGTCAAATTTTAATTGCATTTGTATGCAGGAAAACTGTTAAGTTCTTTTTCTCCATAAATGTTAAGTACAGAGTTTTCACCACTCTATTATAGCTCCATAAATTAGTTTGATCATAACACGTCCTTTAAAGACCAACTGTTGCTTCCTTGAAAAGTTTGTAAATCAAGCCTAAGCTTAATGTATTTTTTCTTCCCTTGAATTTTAATGTTATTGGTGTTTTCATAAAACCGGGATCTCTGTTCTTTGTTTGCTACTCAGTCCCTACTCCCTGAATCTGACACTTTTGTAGGTGGCCGTAATAAGCAGAAGATCTTGATAATGAGTAGTACATAATTGCTAGGTGCAGGCAAGCTTCTAAGAAGCAAACCCAACTGTTCCCAGGTAATGAGAGGGAAAATACATCTGTATAGATGTGGAATGGGGATAAAGAAATTGAGGGTCCTCCTTTTAGAAGTGTTGATCACCCACAAATGGTATGACATTTCTCAAAAGACCTCAGCTTCTAATTAGCACCTTTAAAACGTCAAATTTTTTCAAAAGATGTGCGTGTCAGCAACTCTTATTACTCAGAAGAGTGATGATAATTGTTCATACATTTTCCAGTTATGTGTGTCTGGTTGGGGAAGACTTTGGATGCTGTGCTTTTGGAAGGGGATGTATTATGTACCTCATGGGGTGTTGGGGAAAGCTGGATTTCCATACAGGGGAGAAAAGTGAGTGTGGTTTTAAGGGATGTTTCTATCTTTCTGGTTGTGAGTTGCATCAGGAGCTACACATGGCTTTGCTGATGGGATAGGATAAAATAACGGG
This sequence comes from Calidris pugnax, assembly GCF_001431845.1. Classification (NCBI taxonomy): domain Eukaryota; kingdom Metazoa; phylum Chordata; class Aves; order Charadriiformes; family Scolopacidae; genus Calidris; species Calidris pugnax. Next base: position 1,188,687 of record NW_015091123.1, on the reverse strand, counting down.
AGTTTCAGCCGTCTAGTTGTGAGTGATTTAACAAGAAAAATGTGTGGGGAAAGGAATTCGGGGGAAAAAGTATAAAATGTTTTTTGGGTTTTTCCTTGTTTTAAGGGAGTGGTGACCGCTCTGGATGCATCAACAGTAAATAGAAAAGAGTGAGCATTTGCAGTTGCTTTAGGGGAAAGGGTAAAACCAGAGCAGAGCTGGTCAAGAACAATAATACCTGACTGGTCAAGGAAATAGAGACACCAGGAGGAGGGGAGTCACGGTGTGATGATGAGAATGGAAAGGCCACGTTTCCTATGGGCTTCTCTTTTGAGGATGTCTATGTCTGCATTAAAGCAGATGCACGTTATATTTTATAGAAACATTTGGTTTCCCTACATTCATTACCTTCAGAACTAAACTGCAAAGACTCAGTTTTCTTAGAACTTTGGAGTACAGTTCTAGTTCTTGAAATCACCAGAGGTGGGTTGGTGGCACAGGGAGCTTTAACGCTACCAAAGATACTGTTGCTGATACAGAGGTGCTCCCAGCCCTGCTGCCTTCACTGGTTTGCTGGAAAGTGATGAATAATCAAATGGGTCATTGCTGCTCAATTGCTGTAATTTATTGTCCCACTGAATCCAGATTTTCTGAATGTTAATGAAAAAAATACCTATCACACCGGCTCATGCCGTTCTATTTTATGACCTTATTAAATCTTACACTTTCTTATCATGCAGTGACAATTACTGGAGTGTAGGACAGAACTCCTTCTCTGCATCAGCCGTGGCATGTACACTTTCTCCTGTCACCGGTACAGGCGGAATGATTTAGCCCAAATGAGCGGTCCGGAGAGATATTTCTACTCTCCTGACAGGATTGTATAACAAGAGAAAGGCCATTAACAAATACAAAGGAATAAGCAGAAGGGAGAAGGCAGGTGAAGAATGGGGAAGTAAATCTTTAGGTCTGTCACTTCATAATAAAATAACCTTCGTGTTAAGATTTAATGAGCTGGTTATCCCACTAAAAAGGGAGGAAAGTACTGCCATCCTGCATATCCCAGGGATTTTTGGCACAAGATGTACTTGCTTACCTGTGCGAGGCTGGGAGGGTGGGGTGTGTGTGTGTGTGTGTGTGTACACGTATGTACCCGGTGCCGTCTCTCTCCTTATTAGTGTGATGTTTCTGCCTCCAGAATCACCCGCACAGAAGTGTGTGTCTGCAGGCAGAGCAGAACTTGTGCCCTCTCTACAGTGGTACAATGAGACTAACTTCAGTAAATGACAAGGTTTTATTTTTATATACTCCCAGAAAGCCAGTGTTACGTGTTTCCATCATGAGAATTTCTTAGCTCTCTCACTGATTTCAGTAGTTACTCTTCAGCTCCCCTTCTCATTAATTCTGTAGAAAAATTATCCTTGTAGCAGGCATGATTAAGAAGTAAGAGCCCTCATTCACAGCAAAGTACGCATTACTATGAGGTGATTCAAAACAAAACACTTTTAGTATTTCTGATACAAGGAACTGAACTTTTTAAAGTGCCTACTTAAAAGCTTATTTTGAACCCTGGATTCATCAGAAGGCATTTTTTAGAGCTAATGATTTATTCATATGTAAAATAGCCATGCTAATACTGTGTTTTGCCTATTGTAATATATAACTCGGTGCCACACTATAGAGGCAGTTGTGATGTGGTCCTGTCTTATAAATGCAATCACAAAACACTAAGCCATGTTGTTTCTTTCAGCTGCCTTAGCCCGCTAAGAAAAAGAATGCATGGTTTTCACAGTGTTTCTGGCATAGCAGTGTTGGGAAATAGCAACTTAATAATTATATCAGAGGTACAGACCCAACCCCCGAGGTACTCGACAATCTGAGACAGGTTGTCCGTGCTCTGAAGAGTTGAAGCACTAAGAGATAATATATTGGCTTTGTCTCGTGGGAGGCAGAGGAGGTGGAAGTGTTGCTGTGTTTGGTTTAGAGAGAGAAATCTGAGGACCCCAAAGTCAGATACCCGGTGTCACACCCAGCTGCGCTGAGTTCCTGTTGGGAGTGTTAGTGTTGGTTTTCCCCTTATTCTCTCTTTTCCAGCAGATTTTACTACCTTAAGCAGGGTCATTGGACTTTTCTAGGCTGGCAGGATAATGGCATCCCACCAGGGAATTAACCATTGCAGACTTTGGTGCTTTGCAGCCACCAGTGAAGTGTTGTGTTGAGTACAGACACCCCTCAGCAGCTCTGTCCCACAGAGCAGAGCAGGCAGCAGCTCAGGGTGCTGGAGATGTGCCATCTGATCGGCCCGCGGGTCCCTCCTCTTTGATGGGTCGGGTGTTACATGGCGAGCTTTGAAGCGGGGTGGGGAGGCTGTGGAGGAGGAGTGCTGTTTTCTTTATATTATCAATCACATATTTTGAAATCAAGGATAGGAGTGGAACAGCTCGTTGCAGCAGAGTTCATGCCTCACCATGGAGTACTCTCCCCTTTGAGAGGACAGAGTATCTTGATCAAACACTAACCCATGTGCTGAGTACTTTCAGCGGGGCTTTTGGTGTCAGAGCAGGACTTGCCAATGTGATGGTGGTGGGGCTGCCTCTCTCATAGAGCCTGTCTGATTTTCTAACACTTGTGAGAGAATCTCCCACACTGAAAGAACAAAGTTACTTCAGGGCAGATAGTTTCGATGCCACATTAAGTGTGAAGTTAATTGTAAGAATTCCAGCAGATCTTTTCTTTCGAGGTGACGCGCAGTGACAGGACTTCACAGCCCTCTGACGGCTCCTGGCTCTCAGGGAGGGGAGAACTTCCAACTGCGTTATGGAAGTTATACTTAAAATTGGTAAAAGTCTGCAGTAATACTTTTCTTTTTTTTTTTTCCTGTTGAGGGAAGAAACAGCATTACAGATGCTTCAGCCATGGGAAGCACTAGGATGTCAAATGGCGGGGTAATTGCAAACATTGGCCACCTCTGAAAATGTAGTAACAGGGCAGTGATTGGGCTCGTTTAGGGTTGGGTGGTTGGGTTCTTTACTAACAAAGCTTTTTGTAGGGCTTTAGGCACTGACCACTATGTGTGGTTTGAATCTGCTGTTATTTAGTAAATAAAGCTGACAGGGAAAAAAAGAGCAAACAAACAAAAACAAAATAAGGGAAAATAGCCTTGAAGTTGTGGTAAATATTGGAATACTAACTACATAAAATCAAACCAATATCTCGCAAGTACAAGAGGAAAAAAATGCAAAAAAGCACAAACCTCCTTCGCAGAGGACAGATTGGGATTTATTCAGTTTAGTTTAAATTAGTCTGTGCTGTTTGTAACCAGGAGTAGTTCTCTCCAGTGTTGCCTCCTGTCACAACAGAAGGGTTTGAGGATTTGAGTAAGCAACCAAATGGCCTTAAAACAAAACAAAAAATAAACACATGCCGGGAGAGAAACGGTTTCTCTCCTTATCTTTTCTCTACCAACCAGAGCCCTCCCTCCTGCCACGGATTCCTTATTAGCTCCATTACCAGCTGCTGGGAACACAGTGTGACAAAATCTTCTGGTCTCTACAGAGGTCCCTGGGGAAATTTGATGGCACTGAACAAGTCTGTGTGACCTGTCCAAGTGAGGAGCCATGACTGTCGCTGTGAAGGCAGCTCATTGCTTCATTATTCCTCACGGATTCTGTAGTTATTCCTTCTAAATTCCGTGCAGATAGAACAGGACTGAGAATGAGATGACGGTGCGTTGTATGTTTACTGAAGACGTTAGCGTTCTTTGGACAAGCTATCAGATATTAAATGACCATATGCTGATTGTACTAGATACTTGCTCCACAGAAAGCCTTTAATCTGTAGGAGGAGGATGGTAAAAGTTACAGGAAATGATGTAATTTTGCAAATACATAAAACTTCGTAATGCTACAATAATTCAGTTTCAGGTAAATTTTCAGCACTATACAGCTGCTCTTTTTTGACATTTCGGATCTCATTTAAGTGGTGTCAGTTGTTAATTATTGCTGGTGTGCTTAGGCTTGAAGGAAAGGGATATTTGTGTATGTCAGCAGAGATGAGGTGAGGAGGCTTTTATTGAAGTGCACTGCAGGTGCCAGTTTGGCGAGGAAGAGGTGGGACTTTGCTGTGTGGTCTGATGACTGTGTGGTGCCAGCAGAGGATGGCAGGAGGGGACCCTGGAGCTCTTTACAAAGTGATAATCTGGTTCTGAAATGATCAAACTTTGTGAGGGAAGGAAAGCAACTTAATTTGTCCTTCAAGGATAAAGGATCTTACAGCAATTTGATAATCGGAGTGAAAAAGTGAATTAATTTTATTAAAGCAAAATGCCCTTGTGTTTTTGGGTACTGCCTCATTTCTGAGGTACCCGGGTGCAGCCGGGCAGTGGCTGTGGCCGGGGGCTGTGTGTGCCTGAGGGAACGTGGCACAGGAATCACAGGAATGTCCCCCCCGCGTCTGTGTTCAGTGGAGACCATCATTCTGTTCCCAAATAACCTGACAGCAGCCTCGACTTTGCAGTATAATTTCTAAGTGGCTGTTCATTAAATCACAATGCAATGAACTTCTTACAATAACATATGATATTTCTTTGCAAACATAATTAATCATGAATAATTTTACAATGAATGTCAAAGGCAGTTAACATGATAGTCCTATTTATTATAAAGGGTGGCCATTATATTATATGGTGTATGATATCTTGGATGATAACAACTTAAATGCATGTAATAAAATGTTTGAAGGATATCTTGATTTATAACAGCTTGTCCTGGCACCCCCTGCTGTGTATGTATTAAGAATACATTTTCTAACATCTCACTGAAGGTGAGTGCCATTTTGTCAGGCGAACATATTTGTAGTTGATGCTTAATTGCACGTGTTGGTGACAGTGGTAACCGGCGTGTACATCATATCCTTCCAGAAAAGGGCTATGTACTGTGTCTAGCAGGGAGCTGAAGGTTTTGTCTCACCTCCTAGGCTTTGTTTATACGAAGATCCCATCTGGCTGGGTTTGCTACGGAAAGGACGTTAAGGGAGTATGTATCGCTATTCCTCAGACACTGACAGTAGCTAAATTATTAAAAACAAACCCAAACCCCGCAGCGTTGCTCTGGTTTAATCCAAGGGACCCGTGGTTCCCCGTGTCCTCTCCCCACAGCGCTGAGGGGCAGGTGTCTGTGTGTGTGAAGAAGATGCGTGCGGGTGATTCGGGATTCACTCGCCCCTTCGCTGTCGGGTTGCAGGGGATTGGTGATAGCTCCTCTGTAATCAAAGGCTCTGATTGCAGGACTGAGGGCTCTATTTGCTGATATTTCTATTCTTTTAAGTGGGATGTGAAGTTATGAGCTCATCTGTATGGGGAGGATTAATCAAGACAATGAGCTCTCATCTAGTGCAGCTCAGTAGCGGGTATTACAAATCAAGATTGCATTTACATGGTAAATGGGACTCAGAGCTTTGTTTCCAGCGATAGAGGATTCCAGGCACAAGCACCTGTTGAACGCAGCAATGGCACGATCTGTGGTTTAGAGGGAAGTGTCAGTGTGTGTACGCACAGAGGGGCTGCATCTCCTGCTTGCAAAGAGCAGAATATACGTGTTGCTTTTGCAGTGCAAAGGACAAAGACCTTCTAGTTATGAAGTACGGCTTATATGTATGTTTAGACAAATAAGGCATTTTACTGAAATACTTTAAATCTCATTTTAGGTAGAATGTAATTGGCATTCTTTGGGTTGTAGTTCAGACTAGTATGAATGCAGGATGATATTCTTGAATTGTTTCAGTCTTGTCACGAAAGGTTAAACTTCAGTTCTGGTCCTATCCCTGTAGATTTTGCAGGTTTTCTGGAAAAAGTACAGTACAGAGTTTTCCAGCATAAACTCCCATACGAGGCTCAATGTAAAACCAGTGAAGCACCCCAAAGCACTCGTATCAGAACACCCCCATCCCTGGAGGGGTTCAAGGAGGGGGCTTTGAGCAACCTGCTCCAGTGGGAGGTGTCCCTGCCCAGGGCAGGGGGGTGGCACTGGGGGGTGTTTTAAGGTCCCTTCCAACCCAACCCATTCTATGATCTTGTTTTATCACAGAAATCAAGAGGTCACTCATACAGTAATCTAAGATGTCAGTAAAAGACTCTTTATTCATAAATAACTGATATGCAGTAATTTACGTCTGTACATTTATCTTCAAAAGGCTATAGCCATACAATTTCTGCAAACTCTACATAAAACATCCAAACTGTCCATTATTACTTTTTCCGTACAATATAACACAGCTGTTTGGCATTACCAAATATATATATGTATATATATTTATATATGTACATGTGCTGAAAAAAGAAGCAAGTGCAGCCTTTTCCAAGGAGTCTTTCCCAAGTATTTTACTGTACAACATTCAGAATTTACATTGATAGAACAAGGCACAGAAAGTGTGGTATGAAGCCAAGGCCATGCTTTTTATTTAACGTTCTTCTGTCTCTTCCCTACTCCTTCAGCTTCATACTAAAGAAAGCATTCAAACCTCTGCTCTTTTTTCAGTTCTAAACACACTGAAACTGTGGGGAGAAGCGGGGGGAGGGAAGAATGCTCAGTCAAATGAGCAAGAACCAACATTTTCAGAACCTATTCATTGTGAAAATAAAGGAGCAGAAGAGAAAATAGGTCTCTCTAGAGGAATACTTGTGGGGGTTTTGCCTCTTTTAAAAAACCTATTATTTATTTTGTATTTGATTGTGTTGAAGTTCCCCTTCCCCTTTTCACCAAAAGGCTGGTCCTTTGAAAGTTGAAAATGCAATGGAAATTTTCCAGCCTTAAGTCTCACCAGCCTGACCAGCGTCCCATTTTACTTCACCCAAATTAACAAACGGTAAACACTTAGTGTCTTTGTACCCATGTGTAAGGTGTGTCACAGTGGGCAGGAATTCGATTTAAGAGGTGGGAGGAGGCAGCTACATCTCCAAAGTCACAAAGTCTGTGATGTCAGTTTGTTGTTCCCAAATACATACCAGAAGTGTCTACGTGTCCCAGTGAGGCGCAGCTCTAGATACAGATGGGTGTTGGTGTGTGCACCCTCACTGATGCAGCAGGAACTTTGTGAGGTTCGGTACCGGTATCTGGGTTTTAGATTGAAAGTGGAAAGAATGCAAAAGCCTTACAGCTTCATGGAGAAATGTTCCTCCCTCCCCCTCCAACTGCAGTGAATGCACAAATCGGGGAAAACTGAAGGAATTGCTTGAACAGATATCATCACCATAAAGTTAATATTCCAGATTTCAGTTTGGGAAATTCCAGGTTTTATGTTATTTAAACTGCAAAACCAAAGCTTCGGTCAGTTCTAAGTGAGGATTTGGTAGGAAACGTTCTTGTTCTCTGTAGCAAATACACTTGCTGTTAGATCCATGTCTTCCCCTTCCTGCTGTATCTAACAAACCTTCAACCAGGCTCGGTGCAGAACACCCTTAACTTCATTTAGTGCTACACATTTCCTTTTGGGATTAGACAATAAGATTTATATACAGAGACCAGATAACACAGGGGTTTGACATCATCATCTTAAATCTGCAGAAGTACATTCTCAACCAAGGTCATCACACCAGGGGCAGACAAACTACGGAGCTGCTGACAAAACCACGGTTCTACAGTAGGTGAGTGTCTAATCTGGTCAGATTACAGCACACCACGGCACAGACCAGGGATGGGACGGCGAATCGCCCCGTCCCGCAGCTAAATTTTCACAAGTGACTTCAGCTCTAGTTACCCTGTGAGAGCAGGGCGAGAGGCCACCCACTGAGTCCTGGTCACCCCGATTCCCTTGTAAAGCACAAACCAGTTATTCAATACAACTGAACAGCTTATTTAAAAGCAGCTTTTTGCAATAGCTTGAAAATTACAATACACCCCTACCCACCCAAGCCCCAGACAAGAAACACTAGTAGTATCTGTACTATTCACCTCTAATACAAAAAATATAGTGGCAAATTCCTAGACATTTATTTTATTTTTTGGACAGAACAGCGAACGTGGAGACTGACAGATTTTTCTTTTACTTGTGGCAATGAGCAGAACAGCAGTTCTGTTTTCTGCATTGCGGACACTGTTACTATCAAACGATTCTCTAAGTGACTCTTTAATCTTAGAGTGATCGATTTATTTTTGTCCATGTTGGAAAAGAGATTTTGCTACCATTTATGCTGGTATTGGCAATGAGAGAAAAGAGTGAGACTGTACGTTTCTAGAAAATGATTCATGGCCTTTTGCCATCGTACTGGGTTTTATGTGTTGCTACAGGTGGTGTGTGTTATATATCTAGTATCTTAAGGTACTGTATTTGCTTGGGAATCCTCTCAGTTCTAAGGAATTTAACTAGACAATCGCTATATATCCAAGAAGGGATATATGTGCCGTTTAAGAGTTGCTCCAGGAAACCCACCAGCATCTTCTGAAGCAGAACAGTGTCAAGGGAGTATTTTACCAAAGCACGTTCCACCATGGAGCAACCCAGAGAAACACTGAGCAGCTTCTACATGAAAAAGGTTCTCCATGAATGATGGTAACCACCTCTGCTGCTGCAGAGAAAGTGGGAGGACTTCCCAGGTGCAACTCAAATTAGTAAAGCAAAGTCTAGAAAGACAAATCCTCACATCATTCTCAGCTGTTAAGGACTTAGAAATCATTTCCTGATATACATAAGCTATATTTTTTGTAGTGGAAAATATTATCATCTGGAATTGATCAGCTACTGAATGTTTTAGAACTCTCACATGGCACTTTCTTTCAAGTGAAGAAAAAAAAGAACCTTTAGTATGATATTCATACCGAGTAGTCCTACAGGATCCCTCTATTAGTGATTTATGCTGAATAAGTGTCTCAGCCTGCTGAAAGCAAGCTCTGCACAGGCCCAGAGAGGAGAGCAGCTGTTGCCAGAGATAAAAATAATAACAAAAATAGTTCCCTGTCTTTTAAGAGAATTGTGTCAATATCTTTTCATCTATTACAAAAAGCCCAATAAAATTTTTGTGGAAGTGCGTCTTGGGTTTATGGGACTCGCGCTGGTAAATGAAGTTTGAATTTAAATCTACAGAACAGGGTTCCTTTCCTTGTGGCTCAGAGGATTTTAATGTAAAGCGCTAAGACTGCAAAAGCAGCGCTGTAAAACCTGTAGATGGGCTTTACGATGCTGCAGTCTGGCGGAGCTGGGAAGTGCACCATTTTGGTGACAAAATAGTAAGTCATTTTTAAAATGCAACTATTAGTCTTAAATGACTCACAGCACAGAAATATCTGGGAAAAGTGCTTAGGAAGATGAAAATAAGCTCAAGAAGATTCTTTGGTGACATAAAATCAAAAAGGCTGTTGCACCACAGCAGACTCGGGGCAGCTGGATGGAATCTCAAGTGTCTGACATTATAGTTCTCTTTCTTTCTAGTTTGTGATGAGATTTTTTTAAATTATTTTTCAAAAGTCGTAATAGTTTTCTACTTTCTGGCCTCTAATACTGCTTCAAATGCTCCTTTACATCTGTGTTTTGGATCAAATCATGCATATACATATACAGATTGCAAAAAAAAATATCTTTTTAATATAGATGTAAAAATGTGCTTCTGGAATTTTCAGGTTGCTAATAATGGTCAATCTGTCTATGGTGGGGGGGGTTGGAACTCGATGATCTCTAAGGTCCCTTCCAACTCTTAACCATTCTATAATTCTATTTATATAGCATTTGCATATAAATTCTAAATTACCATTCTGAGAGAACACCGTATTGCAAAGCGAACTTGCAGCAGGTTTGGGGGGAGCTGGCAGAAGTTGGCTGCTTCCTACTGGGGAAAATAGGAAACAAATATTTAGCATTTTAGGTGTCTTGTTCAGCTGTTTGGCAGTGGGAACAGCTGTGTGGCTGCCTTGTTATTAGAGCGGCCACACCAGTAACTGCTGATCCCTCGTCAAGGTACCACCAGACACCTGACATGGTGCAGCAGCTCTCACCAGACTCTACGCTCTCGTTACCGGTGTAGCTGGGGGTTGGGAGCTCTTCCAAACCCTGCTCCAGTGGGAGACGGGTAAATAAGTAATGTTGTGGCATTTCTAGTCCACTTAAACAGTACAAGAGCAACAAAACAGTAACAGGTCAGAAAAAGTCAGAGTTCTTGATTCAGATTCGCAAAGGTAAGATCAGTAACAAAGAAGCTGCTTTAGCAAAAGGGAAAAAAAACCAGGAAACAAAACCTAAAGGGCAACAACAATACTCTAATGAGCAATGTAAAATTAAAATCCTACCTCAGGTCCAACATGGAATGGTTTCTTTCCTGGCACTGTAAGAAACTTTGACATTTATTCCTTTTGAGTACGTTAACTCAGACACTAAATTTTATTGGGTTTGTGGCTCTAACTTGGATTTTGCTGTACGACCCAGATCCCTTCGCTCCAAAGGCCCTTTTAGCTGTATCTTGGGAGACCAGACTCCGCCTGGATTCTCTCTCTCTCTTCTCCCAGCACTCGGTGGGCAGCGTCGGGCGTCGCTGTACAGAGAGGTTTTTCAGAGTTACCCAAGTCTTGAGGGTAAACACGAGTGTTTCCTGAGAAAAAGCTTTAAGGTCGGAGCTGCATCGAGCAGCTCTTTGTGACCCTGTTCGTTGTGTGTAGCTCACATGTATTTGGAAAACAAGAGGAGAAAATACGTACAGCTCTTGGGAGTGACAGAACACGTTTCAGCACCTGCAGGTTAGAACTTAGGTCTCTGTTGTGGAACCTAAGCCAGTTTGAAAATTAAAACTGCATTTGAGGAGAAGCTGAGAACAAATTAACTGCTGGAGAGTGACTGTAGCTGGTTTCCCAGACAACGACAGCTCACAAAACCTCCACTGCTTCTCTGTGGATGCCATTCCCTATTTTTTTAATTCATGACATTTTGTCCAGTGAAGAACAGGTTTCTGAGGAGGAGGACTGGAAGTCACTAGAAATATAATTCAAACACAGATAGACCCATGTGCTGCTGAAAACAGTGACAGCTTGCTGCCAAATGAGCTGGTATTTTTGTCTCAGTCTTAAATATGCTTGCAGCCGTTCTGGTTTCCCGTTGCAAACAGGAACTCTCATGTCAGGCTGCATGAAATACTGAAGTGCAGAAAATGTTTGGGGAAGTCAGTATTTATAAGGCTAAGACTCTTCCAGCTGAGCTGGGAAAGCAGTGAAATTTGCAGTTTCAGATCAGCAAGAACAAGCAAAGTCTTAAATCAAGAGTTGTTCATTATACTTTTGAGGACTGGAATCCTGGGTAAAGAAATAGTTCCAGATTATTCTAGATTTGCAGGCAAAGTACCTGCCCCGTGGCCTGTCAGGGTGCTCTTGGCCAAATATGGGGGGGAAGGGGGGTCTGAAAAACCCCCAGAAGGCTTGTTTTGTATTTCTTGCATTTCCATAAAGCTCCTAAAGCCTTGTCTGTGTTCCTGCGTTACACTGATTGTGTTCCTGTCCCCAAAACCAACAGCTTGGGGCCACACCTAATGAGCTCCTTGGCTGATTTTAAAGAATAGATGAGTGAAAATAATGGTTAAATTTGGCTCCGTACCAGTCCCACGGGACACTCGCTCACAGTGACAGCTCTCTTTTTGGTTCAGTTGAAGTAATTACATTATTTTTGTATGAAATGGATAAAAAATGAGGAGGATTCTCTAGTTAGATTCTGGATTTGGTGGTAAATGCAGGATGTTTGTAACTAAAGCAAATGTAACGCAGCCAGGTTTATATCCTGGGAAATTTCCAAATTGTACAATGAAATCAAGCCTATTTTTGGCAGTACTGTCTGGGGTTGATTGTTTCAGTCTGAAACTAAACCAAAATTAAGCTGTGCTGATTGACTTCACCTTTACTTTTTAGTTTAGCCCCAGAACAAGAAGTAATTAAAAAAAAAAAACAACTTGCTAAAATAGGGCTGGCACTTTGCTGTGTTTTATTTGGTTATTTAAACCCACCCCCAAAGAAACATTTTTGTCTAAGGGAAAGTTTGCAGACCAAGACCCTTAGAAGATTTCTCTCCAGCACACACATGCACTAATTTCTCAGAGAAGGGGGTTGTTCTGGTGTTTTGTGAACAGAATAGGCCAGAAAGCTCCAAAGCAAATGTACATTCATTAAGTGACTGGGTTTTAAAACTAAATTGTTTGGAATACACTTGATTTCAATTAAATAGTTAGGAGCCCTCCTAGTTCCTCAAGCATCTGAACAGGATAAGGCCAGATTCTCAGTTTTTCTGTAGCAGATGCAAAGTGTTCTCACTTTGATACCATCAAATAACCCCCCGCTGGGGGTGGGGTGGGTTGGAGATACAGGACAAAGGGAGTCAAGGCCCCGAGAAGACACACCTTTAAACTAGGATTAACCTCTAGTGCCTCTACGTATTCACTGTCATATTTGCTGATTTTCACTAGGCATTAGATTAGCATTACTGTTTCCTAAATACATTATGTCATAATATTTACCTTTTATGGCTCTGTATCTCACTCCTTCCTGCCCCAGGAACAATAGATGTGTAGTTTTGTTTTTGATGTTTTAAAGGAGAGAGGACAGGGAGAAGCTTGTGGTTTCCTTATCACAGAGATGATTTTTAATAGGGTTTCTTCTGCTCCTCCAACTGAGAACTGCATTGTGGAAATGGCTGTTTCCATACACCCAGTGTGCAGAAACCCTTATTTCCTCCCTGCCACAGAGGTTTAGTGCAGCCATCAGAGCTGGCCCTGGGTTCTGGGGGTGGAGAAAAGGGACTAGAGTCCATTTTGTCTGCTGTAGCTGAAGTCGGGCTCTTCCATCTCAGTTTCTGTTATGTCTGAGATTTTGGAGTGTGTCCTTCCGATTTCTTCCAGGGCACAGGCCAGGGAGTCGAGGTCGCCGTCGTGCTGATGTCGGGCTTCCCAGAGGTCCAGGATGACGGCGGACGGGCTGCTTTGGGTGGCAAAATAGGAGAGATTCCTGGAAGGAGGGGAGACAAAGGCAAAACAAACAGGATGAGGAACAGTAGATGCTGTAGCTGCCGTGAATGTGCAAGTGCCGTCCGTTCTGCCTAGTGCTATAGATGTGTTTAAAAAACTAAAAACCTTCAGCAAGACCTAGATGAGATGAGGGGGGAGAACCCTCAAGAGGACACACATGGGTGCCTTTCTTCTGCAGGTGTCACTCGCTCGGTTTAGCAGAGGTGGACTGAACAAGGGACATGTTCTGAGGCACAGCAAGGCTGGCAGCAGCACCATCCCAGATAACTTAGGAAACCAGTCAGCTCTGGGAAGCATCGTTAGCAAATCTGGGAAGTATCTGTCTGGGAGGGGAATCATAACTAAAATTGATGCTTGTGATTATGTAGGTAGCTTTGAAGAAGCTTCTTGTAGCAACGACATGAATAGTTTGAGTGCACTGAAAGAACAGAATTGATGGGGGAGATCCTGTGATGGATCCCCTGGTACGGCCGACACGTGGAAATCTGTGAAGTCAGGTATTGATGTTCTACCGTCTGGTTTTATAACTACATTTTGTGTTGTTTAAACTGCTCAACAACTTTCTTTTTCCATCTATAAATTTGATTTTATAAAAATAGATATTGCAAAGACCCTACCAGGAGTCTCCAACACAGAATCAAAAGTTAAAGGTTATCACAAATTTGCTCTAACACAAGTCAGTGTAATCTCCTCAGTACTCTGTCACCCGGTTTCCAGAGAGAGAAGAAATCTCCTCCAGCTTCCTCCACGCGTGAGGAACAGAAACCAGGGGAGATTAAAAGTGCCTGACAATGGGTAGTAAATGCTGATAAGTAAAGTAGAATTTTTTGACACTCTCGTTGCTGCAAGACTATAAATTGCTTTTTTTCTTTGGTCCAGATGTGGTTTATTGAGATTCCCATGCAAAACAACAAGTCAATGAAAAGTTATTTTGCTTGATTTAAGTATTCCTCTACCCTCTTGGGAACATATTTATGGTGTTTGTGACAATCACAAAATATTTCTGTGAGTGAACTGCCTCCACCAATTTAATTTAGCCAAGCGGAAAAAGCAAAATAAGTAGTAAATTAGTTTTTACAGCACCTTTCAGTTTCAATAATCATAATATTATTACTCGTAACAGTAGAGCATGACTGTATTTTTTAAATATGCCTTTTCCTTAGTAAAAAATCTGAAAAATGTGTAATTCATTTTGGAATACAAAATACGTAGATAGAAACCAAGGCAACAGGCCATATGATTTTTTTTTTTTTTGAGAAAGAACATGCAGCCTCCTAAGAGCTTTAAACCACTGCTTCCATAGCACATGACAGTCCCAAAATCCTGCTACAGTCTCATCTTGTAGCATGACCCCACTCCTGTGGGTGCACAAAGGAAACCAAGAACAGAGAAATGGAGCTCAGAAGCAAAGCTCAGGTAGGACAGGGCACAGGGGTTAATTCAGAGGAGAAGCAGTTCCTGTTCTCAGCAGCCAGGTCTAGATAAAAGAATGTACCAACTACGGCTCATCCTTGAGATGCGTTAATTACTATGCAGACATCTTTAATACCAGTGAACAAACAAAAAAACCCACAACAGCAGCAAATTATTCCCATTGCATATGTAAATGTTCACCTTTCATAATTGCTTTCCATTACCTGTTAATGCTGTTTTTTTGTGCTAACATCTGCCAGTCTTTGCCTTTGGCGTTGGGTGTGTCAAACGTTGCACAGATCCGTTGTCTAATCGAGTAGGGGATTTTGAAAGCTTTCGGACCCATCTGTGCAGGGAAGTTGCCGTCCTCATGTGCAAAGAAAGTGATGGTTTCTCTTTCATTCTAAACAGAATGCAAAAGCAGAGCAGTTAGTCAGGGCATCGGGCTTTGGCCACCACGGGGCTGGAGGTGGCTTCTTCAGCATCTGAAGTCCCATCACATGCTCCTGGCTGGAAACAGGGAGCTGTGACACGGTTTGTGCCCGTCCCTTCAGCACGAGGGTCGTTGTGAGTGTGAGGGGTCACTGCTCTTTTTGCTGTGACCTGTCCCTGTGGGTGCATCTGAAGCCTGTCTCTGTACGTGTGTGGGTGCATCAGCTCTGCTTTTGGAGGAAGAAAGACTCAAACCTGAGCCTGAGAGTCCAGGTATAGATTGTAGAATTGACAACAGAAAATTAAGCAGCTAAGAGGCATTTTTCTGATTTGGGAAGGAACTCCTACAAGCACCTGTGGACTTATGGACTTATATGGACAGATAAATCTCTCATTTGTGATTTTTTAAAAGCACCTAAATCTGTAAACACCTCAGTTAACACCTCTGTAAACACCTCAGTTCTTCCATGTTAAAAATCCCTTTGGAATCCAGGTCCTTTTGTAGATCTGGCCCATTCTTTTCCTATGAAATTCTACCAGCCTTGGGTAACAGTCATGTTTCCATGCATTTCTCGTTTCAGTGCAATGCAGCATAAATATTAAACAACACTGATGCTATAGTCTCCTCATATAACATTTATGATGCATCCCAAAAGTCATCCATGCAAAGTAATAGCAGAGCTGTAGATATATCGCATGCTCTGACTGTTTAAATTAAATATGCAGAACAATAGTAGATTTTCATACCCTGCACGTGTGAGATAAGCTACTGCTACCTGGTTAGTTCAGGGAATTGTAAGGCAATGAGCAATTCAAGTATTCAGTTGTTATTTATATATTTATTTTACAGTCAAATTATCTTCACTCTTCAATCACTTTTTGAGACAGGCCGAGAAAGCCTTCCATACCAGCACATCCATTTGAAGTCAGAATTGTAACATGCTCTGGGGAGCTGTGGGCAGATAGGTCCCTTTTTAAAAAAAAAGGAGAGGAAAAAAAAGGCAGCATTGTATTGAGAAATAGAGAGAATGACAGCAGTTTTTTATAAAATAGCAGTAAAGAACTGGAAAAATGTTTGGATGTATTCTGAGGATGTTTTTATACAGAATGTTGTTTGTGGTTTTCTTAGTTGCTGCCTTCTCTGCATAGTGCATTTAGCAATGGGCATGTATCTTTAATCAAGAATTTATCTGGATTAATCAACAAAGATGCTAAATAATCTTTAAAAAGCAGCTGATGTTTTCATTGCTGTAGGACACATCTTGCTTGACTACATGTTTGATTTTTTCCGCCTGTGAGCAATGCTACAGTCCTTGCAAGACATTCTGTGTATACAAAGATGCTCTAATAATGAATGGCCCAAGAGCATACAGGCCATCTATCTAGTTTCAATTCTCGGTGCTCTGCGAGTCAGAAACTTTTTACAAGAAGACTATTACTACCAACTCAAATATAAATTATTTTTAGTGTTGCAGAACTCTATGCTTTGATTTCTGCTGGAAATCTGGTGTTCGAACGGGGCATAAGAAAGTACACAGAGAGAGAAAGGACAGAAGTGGGGAGGGATCACGTCTCACACGACACAACAACTTAACCAAGCAGAGGGAGCTGTGTACCTCCAGGATGGATGTCTGGATCTGCAGGATTTGCTCGTGGCCCTTGACCTGCCGGACGCAGACCTTGCAGGAGAGCTGGGTGGTGGCGGGGCTGTAGCGCTCCAGGGAGAAGGCACAGTGCAGCGGCTTCTGGCTGTCGCACCACACGCGGGAGAACGGGACTTCCTGCAGACACAAATCAACCCCATGGGGAGGCAGGTGTGGGGGAGAGAGAACTTGTAACAATTGCAAAAGAGGGGAAAAAAAATCCATGGTTTTTCTCTGCAGTTGTTTTTTTACTAACAACCTGCAAACTCAAAGTAGGACAAAACTAGTAAATGATGATTAAATCGATAAATACTAAGATTTATTGAAAAGCTTAGGTTTCATTCAGTGACACAAATGATGAGAGACTCTCAGATTTCACTTACTGCTCCTAGGCAGGGAGCAGAACCCTGACTCTGCTCTGTGTCCCCTTGCCAACACCTTGTGCTGCACACTCCAACAAAAGGCACTATTATTTGGTTTTATTTCCAAACTAACATCAGCTGTAAACCCACTATGGTGTTCTGCATTGTAGCCGTGAAGGCATGTAAATAGGAAAACCAATTAAATCAAACATGCTCTCTACTAATTTCAAAATATTGGAAAATACTGTAGACTTGTCAACCTGGAGAACAGTGTAAAAGGGGAAAAAAGACTGATATTAGTATTTCATTCTATGCTATCTTACCATTCATCCACCTGATTATGGGACTGAGTGACCTCCCAATTAATCACTTGTCATAATTAGCTGTTTAAATCAAGTACACCATGCACTTAAGGACTCTCATGATCAGTTTGGATATGGAAGCCCAAGAGCTTACAGCTCAGAAAATGTGCATTTCTTCATTCTTCCCTTCCTACAAGCAATTTTTATGGGATTTAGGTTACTGTCTTTTCTCTGTCCCTGAAGGAACCAGCAACGCTCTGGTCATGGGAGAGCTCAGCAGCCTCACCCTGTTCTGCAAAGTACAGTCAAGACTCAGCTGAGGAGAATCTGGTACTCGCCGCTGATACGCGGTTTAGGCTTCCGAGTGTCCTGGGCTCTCTGTGATGAAGCACTACGTGATAACGATAAGCTCTGCCTGTAGATCCCCAGTTGGTAGCCATAGCCGTGGCAAGATACCAACAGTGATAAAGAAAACATTAGCAAAATATTAGAAATGGAGCAACTGTAATTAGATTTTTCCAGAGTGATCATCTCTGCTTTCATTCAGAGTGGAAGAATCACTCCGCCCAAAAGAATTATATGAAACTTAATACAGAGGGCGAAGTGTGGTGGAACCGTGAGTGTTTCAAGGATTCCAGGACTGCTTTCAGTTTTATTCTCCCTTTATAATTAAGTTCCCAGCAGACAGAGGGAATGTAAATCATCTCGTAGCTACAGACAGACACTGGATCCTCCAGGAGACACGAGAGACTTGAGAGCTGCTTTTAACAGCTCAAAGGTCCCCGTCCGGCTTCTCAACATCCTGTCACAGCCTCTCCCCGCTCTGACACCCAACCAGGTTTGAAGGGTTCCCCCAGTAACTGAAAATGACATGGTTTCTTTCATTTCTTAAGTTGTAGCATAAATTATATTCTTATGATAGAAGAATTTATCTGGCTATAGATTGGGGTATCTAGTTTCAGAGCACACTGTGCTCATGGTTTGGAGAACACGGCAATAGAAAGAATGGTTTTTGCCAGAACACTGACTGACAGGTCACTGCCTCGCTGTGGGCTCCTGGGGGAAAGGAGATTATATAGTTCTAATTAAGTTCTGTATTTTAAAAGACCAGCCCACTCCATGCGCCAGCACATCACTTATAATTTCCACTTACCAATATACTTGGAAATTCTTTTGTTTTGATTTTTACTTTCCTGTCTTCAGCAGCCTCTTTAATTAATGTAGTACAGAAAAAATAATTTGTTCTTCCTCAGCTCCAATTCTTAGTACAGACATGCTGTAATTTGAACTTGTGGCATTTAAATGCTTACATTGAAATCCAATTTTCAGCCATATATTCATACTTATATCGAAATCTTAACGACAAAGATATCAAAAACATCTTCATGAGTCATAAAGTACAAGCTTGCACTTCTTAAAGTGAAAAATTTAAATCATTCTGTTATGTATGAAATCAGTATCTGTCAAAATCATAAAGCAATACATTTTTGTTGCATACTTAAGGTTAAAACCACACCTTTGGAAAATAAAAGGGACCATTGTCTTATTTGGGTTCTGCCTGTAACAGTGAGAACTCACTTCCTCTGAATTCAAATGCAAAGAGCTGAACTTGGCGATACCTGGCACGCAGTGAAGGGTTTAATTCTCCACAGGAAGGGTGGGATATCAAGGACAGATATCTGCAGACTGAAGGTATTCCCCTGGAAAGGCAAAAGTTTTGGTTCCTCCAGTAGTTGTCCTCCTTGGAGTCTTTCATCCAAAACCACTTCCTGCAATGGCAGAGGAAAGAATTTTTTCAGTATTAGGAACAAATACCGAATGTAATGAAAATTCCTCTTTCTGGAAGGTGCCCAGTTCACCGACAGCATTATCAGGGCCCAGCAGGGGGGTATTTCTCTCCCGGGCACTGCCATTTGTATCCACTCTTGGAGTGAAAATGATGGGTTGGCGTCGTCAGAGGATTTCCATGTACATGGGGATGGTACTTGGGACATTGAAGTGTCTCGTTGGCCACCTCAGAATCGATACCCACCCATCGGACTGGGAGCAGGGAACTTGTCAGGGTATTGAAACACACTGTTTTGCTCGATGTCACGATGATTTAAGAAATAAGATGGTACAGTCAAATCAGGTTGCTATGGGTGAGGGCTGTTGTGTTTTTTTAATTTAATGTACTGAGGGTAAAATTCAGCATGAATGAATGGCTGAGAGACGGCACCGTGCTGGATGGAGCAGGGTGAGAAAAATAAATGGTTGTTCTGAACAGGATTGATCTCATTTCCCTCTCGTGGGCCTCTTTCCTAGTTGCATTGCACCATTTTGTGGAAGTTTTTTTTTCTGTATATTTAAAAGTTCCAGAGATTTCTGTACGTTGTGTATAAACCTGCTGCACATGGGCAGGGCACAACCACCGCCGAGTCGCCGAAGGCACCGGGCAGCGCAGGTTTGTGTGAGTGAGTGTGTGACTCCGAGCTCCTGGGGTGTGTTACAAACGCCTAAGAAGGAACTGGGGCCTCTGAATTTCAGGCAGACTCAGCCAGGGAGATACTGGGAGCCCACGAATTGTGTAAGTGCTATAAAGGGTATAATTACAAAGCTATTGTAAGTCTTTAACAATCCTTTCAGTGGCTTTGCTTTTATTAGAAGCACATAGACATTAGTGTGTGCTTCATTAATGTTTCTGTTCTGTACCATAGGAACGGGAAGCAAAAAAATAGTCTGTCACAACTGTCTTCATTTCAGTTCCCAAAAGAAAACCATTTAGTTAAAGGTTCTGAGTTTACTAAGGCAGTAAAAGCCTGTGAATTTCATTGTTTTGTCTTGGAATACCATGTAGAAAAGTCGTGCTATTTTTAATCTCCACTGGGGATTGTTTTGTGGTTTGGTTTTTTTCTTTAAAGGGAAAATGCACAACTATCTATTTTTTTATATAACAAAAGGATGGTGAGGCAATCTCTTTCTTCTTGCTCAAATTGTAAACAGAGAAGGAAATCCTGAACTGAGTAATGGCAGTGTAAGGGTAATGAGCGTGATAAATACTGCACATCTAATGATAATGAGCAGAATAATGATAATTCTGCTCGCACTCGGCTCCAGATGCCGGCTCTGCCTCTGCCACGGAGCAGCCGAGGCTCCGAGCCCAGCCTGACCCTGCCCATCAGCTGTACCTTGTGCTGGGTGCACCCTGGCTGCCTGGGTTTTGGTTAGAAATGGGGGCAGAGTGGGGTTCCAAACGCCTGGTGACAAATGGAAAGACCGTTTGCCTGTCCTAATGCTCTTGCAGTGTAAACCCACGAGTGAAACGAGCGCAGGGAAATGAAGGAATTTATAACAAGTCATGCAGCAGTGGCATAAAAAAATACAGTGTTCTCATTCCGTTGAGTTCTGGACTATTTCTGTTGCCCGAGGACAAAGGAATGTTAGTATTCTATGGAAAAATAACTAAACCCAAATGAACAAAGCGAAACCATTTACCTGAAACGCACAAGGTGTGTTATCCATACAATATACTCTCAGATTGTAATCCAGAGAATTGCAAGACAGGCAGCCAAAAACCGCTACTTTCAGCTGTCGAACGGCGCAGTCAGAGATCGGTTCCCCAATTAGAGCATAAGTTCCAAAGCTGTTTAAGAGAATGTGACAGGCATAAGGATCCAACAGGCAGTAGCAAGAAGTAGTTTCCTCTTCCACAGACATCACTTCCTGCAAAATGAAATTCAGGTTTAAAAAATAAAAAATAAAATCAATAGGCCTTGACAGTAGGAGTCATGACATTATTTGTTTATTTTTCTTCAACTGGAATGCAGAGTATTTCTGAGGCAGCCTGCACACTCCTTACTCATGTCGACCTCAGGGCAGGGGAGAAGGCAGACTCCCCCTATGAGTAAATACTCCCCGTTTAGCCCTGAGTCAGCAACAGGATTTATGGCAAGATATTGTGCAGAATTCAGTGTGTACAGCATATAATAGTAATGATGATGTGTAAGCAATTTTAGCATCTTTTTTCAAGTGCTCTTGACTTTCTAGCTAATTTTTTTCCCCAATGTCAAGTTAAGAAATTACCTTGAAGATTAAAGTCAATAAGCAAACCTTGAACAATAGTTGGTATTTGACTTCCTTTCAGAACATCCATTACTGTATGTTTACCTTCATCAGAACACCACCTCTCCCCCTCGCCTGCCTTTCAGGCTCGGTTCTGCCTTGCAGCACCAGGAGATGAGGGGTGGGAGCAGACTGGAGCCTGCTCTCAGGCTGCTCCTGAGTCCCAGGGGGCTGGGACCCGACCCTTATGGAGCTGAGCTGAGGTCAGTGCCTCTGCGGCAGGGAACCGAGCTCAACTTGAAAAGCTTCACACGAGCACAACAAACACCAGCGTGTTTTGGAGGAGGAGAATGGCAGAGCCAGTTACAGTCTCCACAGATGCTTTAACTACTGGTTTTTCCCCTCACAGTGCAATGAACCAAAGAGTTCCAGCAGCAGCCGGGCAATAAAATCTGACTGACTATGGATTTGTGTCTGGTTACTGGGTCCTGCGGTTCTAATCACATGGACAGGGAACACTTTACGGTTGGGAAAGTCAGCCCCTTTCCATAGTGTGTGGATTTCTGTGATGTTGAGTAACAATTCAGTTCATGCTTTAGCCATCCCTTCAGGGCTGTTACCAGCAGGCTGGCTGCCCAAAGGATGCAGGAGGTTTAAGGTTTGAGACTGCTGCCCACCAAGCAGCTTCACTCAAAGATGGCCAGTGGGCTTAGAACGTGCAGGTGGACAGACACAAATGACTAAAATGAAAGCCCATGTCACGAATGCACAAAGCTTCATTTCCCCAGTAAATCAGGATTACAAAATACACTTTCAACTAAAAAAGCAAAATATTTCATTTAATGTACACTGATCCTTCAGAGGTTATGAGCACAGGGGGATCAGTGAATGCACATTGAAATGACTTGGACAAAGAGACCTCTTGATTTAAAAATCAAGAGGATCCTTCCAGGTTAAAAAAAAAATAAATAGAAGTGTGTATTTTTAACCAGTTCCATAATTGACTTTATGTCCAGATAAATTCTTGTGTGGATATAATGATCTGTTCTGACATGAACCATGATCTATCACAATAATGTTTTTAAAAATTACTGGCTACTGGCTCCATTAGTAGGTGATCTGCAAAAGCAAGTACTTTCTCATGTGACATGGGCTAGATCATAAAGTTGACCCTTTCTTGCTCATCATGGTAAAATAGTTGAAAATAGTTTAGTGGCTTCTTAACAAAATGCAAAATCTTTTTAAAACTGATCCATTAAGATGACTGGTTTTGTCACATAATCTTTGACCTGCGTAAGGTCAAGTAACCCACGTTCCCATCACTAGTACAGTGGGAGCAGGACTCTGAACTCACCTCCCATTTCCCTTGCTGGGTCCTTTTTTTCAAGTGAATGTTCCAGTGCTCAGAGTTCACTTCTGCGCAGTGCGGTATCGTCAAGGCAAAGGGAGAGCTGACGGACAACTCTGAGGGTCCACAGGTTACTTCTGGTCCCAGAAGAACATCTGAGCCTTCTGGCTGTAGGCTTGTGGGGGAAGACAATAAAGTTTGTCAAGTGTTTTTAATAAGGAGTGAAAAATTACTTCAACTGCAAGTTTAAAAATACAGTTTCGTTAAAATAGAAGTCCCTCAGTCATCCATTACAGAAAAGGGTAAGCAAACCAATTACTGTGCTGATGTTCATGTATAAAAGCAGTAGCTGGGGATGAAACAAAACTATTAAACCACATCTACTGAAATTGTTGGCTGGTCAGTTTAGGATTCTGGTCTTTAAAACACACTTCAATTTGCTTAAACCAAATAAAACACTAAAATTACTCCATGCAAGTAAGCCTTGCTTCATGCACCAGCTGGTAGTATTACCATCTCATTCTGCCTTCAAAGACTGTCATCAACAATATTTTCACAGTAGTGAAGATAAAACAAATTATGGTCTAAAAACACAGTCTCATAAATTTTTCCAGATTGAGTGTGATCTCCCTGGTTTGCAAACACATTTCTGTTCTGCAGGATGAAGGAGGTCGGTAGCGCAGAGCAGACGTCAGGGACAGGACTTCTCTGCTTAAATTCAGAGCTCGGTGAGGTCGGTCGGTGCGTGTGGGCTCCGTTACAGCCAAAGAGCCCCATCAGCACAACTCAAGTCTGGGGATTCAGCTCATCTGAATGTCATCACCCATGGGTGGTTAAATTAACTGCTCGCTAAATTAGAAAGATGAAGTATCTGATAAGAACCTTCTTCTCTTTTATTCAAACCTAAATTTAACCCTGTTCCACATAAATGTGCTTTCCTTACCTCTCACAACATACACCCAGGCAGAGCCAGCAACGAAGGGGATGAGATTCCCTTCTTGGAGATACAAGCTGGCAGCAGAAACCCCTGTCCTGCTGGGGCTTGGCGGGGAGGAAGGGGCAGTTGTTTTTACACTGTAATCCATCATCTGTCTTTTATGACTCAAATTTTTGGCTTCTAAATTACTGGACATGTAATTCACTCTTAAAATTCAAGCAAATTAAAGCAAATTATGTTTCAAAGATAAAGATCAAAACCTAACCAAGATATAAATTAGATATAATAATAAAATGAAGATGTAAATTAGGCACAGATGAGGATATACTCCCACTGCCGTGTCACCAGTGCACACCAGCGCGGTGCTCGGAGCGCTGCGATAGCAGAGGGCAGCACCCGGTGCCCCCACGCTCCTTCTGTGTGACCCAGCCCATGAAAGCAAACAGCAGTTACCCCAAAACACCTCTCTTTCCAGCCAATTTAAGAAATCATCCTGTTACTTACAAAGGAAAATGTCTCAGAATTATTAGATACCCTCAAGCCAACTTCTATACATATTTATTTTCCAGTGAGTTACTCAGCTGGGATGACTGTTCCTGCTGCACCTCGGCTGGTGCCTTCCCGTGTCCTGCTCCTGCCCTTATCTCAGGTTTGATGCAGCTGCAGGAAGGGGGTAACAAAAGCCTATTTCCAGAGAGCGAGGCAAACCTGCCTTATTTAACTTCCTCGGTGCATTTCTATCCTATCTCTCTCCCAACACACACGTCCTTTGCTGAGTGGCTGCTGCTGACAAACGCATGGAGCACCGGGGGGTGGGGGTGGAATTTTGCTGAAGTTGCCTCCAGTACCAACCTTGACAATTCAGCTTCAATAATGGGAGCAAAATATAGGTTATTTTGTTTTTAGCACAACACTCTTAGGAGATGTGAATCCAGAGTTTCAGTTACGCTATTGGTGATCATTTCTGTCAGAAATAGCTCAGATTTTGCAAGTATCAGGAATGAAACAAAACAAATATACAAGGTACGAAAAGAAATACCTTCAGTGGTGGTAGGAGAGTCTGGTAGCAGCCCAGCAAAGTCCATGTGAAGGACAACTGGGAGACTGTGGTTGTCATCTACCAAATGCCCTCGCACCCACCACATCAAAAAACTAATAATAATTTTAAAAATATATTAAGAAGCCTGAGTCACTGCAATGGTGGGGGCTCTGGGCATGGGCACTGGCAGGTGCCCAGGGTCACACTGTGCAGCTCCCGGGTGTGAGCGACCAACGACAAACTGGCCTGAAAAGAGCTATTTAATTGCTTTCAGAGAATCATTCCCCTTGTAGAACATATTGGACAAACATATGGGAATTCTGGGAATTATTTAATGCCAAATGAACTGAAATCAGTTAATTAGATGAACTCTCATACTTGTTGCAAGCAGCGAGAGTCCTCTGTGTAATAACTGACACGGCATTAAGAGTCTCATGCAGTTCTGAGCCATTTATGAGCCAAGGCAGGAAAGGGGAACATCACCAAATGCAGTATCTAATATTCCATGGCTGCAAGTAACAGATCAGTAACCAGAGCTGTCCCCTCAAATCCATCCAAATCAAAATGTGAAGTTTTCTTACTCGAGCTACTTTGTTTTTAATGGTGCTGCGTCTTCAACTTGCAAAGTAAAGAAAATCTACCCTTTTTGTCCAATCCTTTATTTTACCCCCACCCCCAAGCACTGTGCCTGCCCAGGTGAACATCAGCTGTGTTCCAGGGGTGTCTGCACGACAGCTGTGTGCTCGTGGAGCGCTGTGTTCCAGGGGTGTCTGCACGACAGCTTGTGCTCTGCACGTGATCCCCTTCCCCTGAGCTGCTGGGGCTGTGCCCCCCCCGGCAGGACGGGACGGCTCCCGGCACCTCAGCACCATCCCCAGCCACTAGAAAAGTCCTTTATTCTGCCCAGTTGCTGTGGGTGAGAGACTCATCAATCTTGCCTCAACTATCTGAAGAAAAAATACAGTATTTTGATGGAAAAAAATAAATGAATGTTTGCTTTTGTCTCACTTTAGAGAATTTCACTTTAAAGAAGAAGGGAAAATCTCCCTGTGATAATCTTTGGTTCGGTTTGTTACCTCTGCTGCTGCCCATAAAAAAGGAGAACAGTAGGCAAAATTTGCTGCTTGTTTTTAATTAACCTATTTTAATTCATTTCTGCAGAACCCTTGCAGATAAAAAAGCTGGGTTGGGTTTTTTCCTTCCTTCCTTTTACATATCTTAATCTTTCACTGAAAATGATCAAAAACCTATGGCAGCAGATGGGGATGGAATATGAAAGTTTTCACAAAGGAGTTCAGATATCAGAAAAGGGGAAAAAATAGATTTCATTTAAAGTTTTGAAAAATATTTCTGGGCTTTAAAATTTATAGGCAGCTCTGCATCATTCAGCTCTTAAAGGAAAATTCCAGCAACCATTTGGCTATAAGTTATTGTGAGTAAATATTTACTATATAAGCAGTTATTATCTCCTTTCCATAACTCCTCAGAGATACCCACCAATTTTCAGTGCTTTTAGCTGAACGTATGTTTAAGGTGAGGGAGGTAAGAGCAATAACTGATGCAAAGAACTATAAGCAACTCTCCTGTCTCCAGTTGTAAGAACCTGCCCTTGATTACTATTTCTAAAAACTGCCCCTCTCACAAGCACTCAAAGCAAGGCTTCGTCAGTGAAACCACCCTTCACCTGCCACCAATGGCTCCTGAAATTAATCAATTAAAGTTACACTACAGATGAGCCACTTAGCTCTGTTTGGAATGCAAATTATGAAAGGGTAGTACCTGGACTCCTTTTGAGTGATGGCCAGATAGATTTCCCATGAGCTCTCTTCAGGAATAGCCCCGTGAGGTATCAACAAACTGACTCCTAGAAAAGAGCAGAAGCAGAGCTTACCTTTGGGAAAGGCACTGGATGGAAAGAGCAAAGCACAATTGGCCTCTCATTGACCACATCTAGCAAAGCCACCTGCTAGAGCAGGAGAATGCTCCTCTGACATAGGGGTTCCAACTACAGCATTATCAGATGAATGCAAGATACATTATTAATATCATCCAGATAATTATTAATATCTAACTCTCTTACAGAGGCTGGAATTACGTAGACTCACATTGGATAGTTGACTTCCCATTGGTTTGTGTCTCTAAAGGACCCTGGATTCATAGTCTAGATGTGACTGATGGGCTTTTATCTGATGCAGCAACAGAACAATTTCCTTTGAGTTCCCTATTTAATTATTCTTGGTTTGGGGGTTTGTTTTTTTGTGTTGGGTTAAATTATCTAATTGATGGACTATCATTGTATAAAGTAGCGTAATAGTATGAGGGACTTCTCCATTTATGACTTAACTGACTTAGTGCTTCTGCCTTTAAATATTCATTCCCAAACATAAAAACAATCTGTGAAGAAATGAACACATTCCATGTGTTGTGCATGATTGTACAACAAATACTGTATCCCTGAATTTTATACTGTCATCAATCTTCATTAAATACAGACCACATTTTTTATGGTAACCTTTAAAGTACCCGTTTTATGGAAGATGAAGGATAAGGCTCTAAAGCATTCAGTTCAATGAGATACTAAGAGATAAGCCTGGACACAGTAGTCAAATGAAATCAAAGTTGAATTTAAAGACGACTTTGATTAAAGATCACCAGAGTTCAAAACCATCTCATTTTTGCTTGCGATGGTGGTATCTGGCAATTTCTGCTACATTTGCCATTTTGAAAAAGAAAGTATCCAACATAAGGAATTTTATTCAGCCCAATACAAACATAGTGATGTACAAAGTGCAATGTCCTGCAGGAATAGGATTTTAACATCCTTTATTTGATTTTAATTTGGTGCTCTATGTTTGCAGCTAATTCAGCGAGCAATGAAGTCTAATTTAAGTCTAAAATGTGTCTCACAAAACTGTGTTACAAAGAAGTCACCAAACAAACTGTATTTCTTAAACAAAGCAAATTGAGCATCTCTGCCGTGATGTCTCAGTGTACGGCTCAATCCTGAGATGCCCCTTGACTTTGAAGTGCCCCACTATGGAAATCTGTCGAGCTATTAAGCTAAAATAAAGAGAAAGCCAGGAAGGCAGGAGTAAATG
The DNA here is from genome assembly GCF_001431845.1 of Calidris pugnax. NCBI lineage: Eukaryota > Metazoa > Chordata > Aves > Charadriiformes > Scolopacidae > Calidris > Calidris pugnax. Next base: position 1,161,114 of record NW_015091123.1, on the reverse strand, counting down.
CTAATGAAAGCCGTGCTACAGTTCTCATCGAGAGGGGAAGTTTTCTCCAGAGACGTCTGTTTGCTCTGTGCTGCAGACTTGAACAACATAATGAAGTCTGACAACGTTAACGCAGTCAGATGTCGATGCGGGTACGTTCTGCTTTGAATATCCCCCCATTATGTAAGATGCTGATCCAGTATCGACCTCCTTCTGGGGAGCCCTTCTTTTGGATCAGGATCCAAGTCAGCAACAGCTTTGATTAATAGGACTTTCATGCTGAAGACATCAAGAGAGGCAGTAATTTATAACAGTTCAAATAGGCATAATGCCTTCTTACTACTCATCTCAGGCTTTGTTCTGATCAGTCATCTCCTGTGTGGGCAACATGCTCTACTTCCCAACATTGCATCAAGGGAGCCCCTACTTTTCTTCCCATTTTTTTTTTTTTATTTAGTCAGAGAACACAACATCAGGCAAAATAAGCTTAAACAAAATTTATTTTATATGCTTTTAATAGAAAGGATTTACCCACCTGTGTTTGGAACAACTAAGCGGCCACCCAGGTGTCCAAAAATGGCAGTTGTCTTCAGCTCACTGCGCGTCGAGATGGAAGAGAGGTTCTGAATGTACGTCGCCTTATTTCTAGCCTGGATTGTACCGAACGCTCTACTATTGCCATGAGGAAAAGTTCCTGAATGGGCCTTGCCGTGATACTCAGCCCTCTCTGTCACCCCGAGGGACACCATGAAGGAGCTCTGGACCTTGACCTTGATGTCTGACAGCGGGTTGAAGAGGGAGGACTCCGTCATCAGCTCCTTGTCCATGGGGTCCTGCAGGCAGATGGGGCCGCTGTAGGTCCTGCTCACGGTCAGGTCGGGCTGCATGGAGGGGTTCAGGAGCAGCGGGTTCCCTGCGGAGTGAAGCACAGCAGGGACTCGGTCACTGCCGTGAGATGCTCAATCAGAAATCTCTTTCTGACCTCTCCAGCAGTTCCTTTCAGACTTGCTCTCCCTCCCTGATCCTCTCAGAGCTCAGAATCACATAAGGCAATGTTAAAAAACAGATGAAATGATGCAATAGATCTAACAGGTACTTCATCACTACGGTTTCTGCACTTCAGGCAACTCCAGAGTCCATGAATCTGAGAAGGAACTTTGGTTTTGTTCTGGAGTCAGATTTGTGTTTATGCCTTTTTTCTTTCTTTTTTTTTTTTTTTTGAATGAAAACCCAGTGGGTGAAGACACATCCTCCTGCAGCCCTCTTCTGTGAGCTTACACAAAACAGTAGCTTCATGCCTGAGGGAAACTGGACTGAAAAGAAAGTGGGACAAGAGTAACACAGGGAAAAATGCCTCAGTTGGTCTTTTAGGAGCATTTTAGCTCAGAAGAGGCTCTGGAAGAAAAGTACTGGATAGATTTAGGGCCTGAATCCTTGAGCTGTTTTGGTCTTTTACTGCTTGTTTTTGTGGTTTGGTTTTTTTGTTTGTTTGTTTTGTTAAGTAGAATTTCTCCCAAAATAACTAATTTTCTGGAAATTATCTCTACTGCACTCTTGAAAATTTATCACTTCAAGGGACTGCAGGTTGGGTTGTGAACATCATAAATACATTTCTCCAAAGAATAAAATTTGGATCACACTAATCCATTGTCCGTGTGTCAGTATTGACAACTCTTTTCTCAGCAAACTGAATACAGAACAGGCCTTTTTTTTCATCTGAATTGTTTAGTTTACAAATGCTCTTATTTAAAAAACCCAGTCAGAGAACCCAAAGGAACTGAAACTGAACTAATAGCATCTGGCATAAGAGAAACTGGCTGCTCAGATCCTTTCACAGTGTCCAGAACGAATGTTTTTGAAACATCAAGTCAAACAAACAATTCCCCAGACTGAAAACAAGACTTTTAAGGGAAACTGAACAACAAAGGGAGAAATTACTATTTGAGACAGTCATTGGGAATTACAGGACTCCGATTAAAGGCTTGGATTTTTAAATGAATGTGAAAACATCCTTCAAACATCCTTGTCTACCAAGCCCTTTTTCCAATTTCTTGCAATTTATGCTTGCTGAGGAAAAATAAAGTAACTGTAAAAACAACACACAAAATCCCCACCAAATTCTGTGACATAATTCACTTCTCCCGAGAGCCACAGGGACACCATCACACCAACACCCCCACCCGCAGTAAGGCAGGGCTCTATGCTGGAACATCAGCACAGAATTTAAGAAACATACTATTTTAAGGTAATCACTGTTTTTATCCCCCCCCCAGTATTTTGTCCAAAGGAGACACTACTCCAGAAAACATCCGAGTGCTGCTTTCAGTCGAAGTAAGTATTTCTTTCATATTTTATTGTGTTGGTGGCTTTCTGAAGTTTTGTGTTGTTTTGGTTTTTTTTAAATCAGTACAAGTTTACACACATTTCTTTCCCACAGACCTCAGAACGGTGCTGTTTGCCTGCCAACAGCAGCTTATAAAAATACTTAAAATTGGGTTTCTCAAATTAACAGTAAAAAACTAATCACTTCTATTGGAGTAAAGAAACTAGAAGAGTAAATGAATAGGAAGGAACTACAGACATGCTTTCTGGGCTTGTTTTGGTTGGTTTGGGGATTTTCTAAGTCACAAATGCCAGCGTAGAAGCTAGTGACAGTATTTCTGTAACACTTAGAGTATGGTCAAGAAAGATGCTGTGTTTGTCCCAGCTGGGGTGACAAACCATTGCAGAGACAGTACGAGACGGGTCTAACCCCAGGTCCCTGCGCTCGCGCTGGATCGCCCTCCCACAGCCAGGCACTGACTATCAGTATCTGACTTAGCATCTCTGTGCAGTAGGAGCTCTGGAGAGAAGAAAATGAAATCACAACACTAACCTTGTCTGACTGTTTTAAAATTAAATGTCTGGAAGCCTCCTGTCAGTGCAGATGAATCAATCACATCCACGCCGTACTCACTCTGACTCCGTCTGTAGAGGGTAACGCCAACCACCAGCACGGCTACAGCAATGACTGCTGCTCCCAGGCCCGAGTACAGGGCGATGTCGCTGGCGGTCTCGATATCTGACAGGAGAGAGAACAGGTACCAGGTCAGCAACGCTCCCGAGAGCAGGGGGATGCCAGGAGGGCACGGCCAGGGAGGGAGAGCCTGGGACAGACACGTGGAGCCGAGGGGGGCACTGCGAGGAAAGCCCTTGAGAGCAGGAGCACGTTTCCTGCTGCATCACTCCTACAGGTGAGCTGACACTGGGTTAGGGATTGCATCGTGCTCTTCAGAGGGTTTTTTTTAAGACTTCAGACTTTCACAGCAGAGAAGAAGAATTCATTGCTTTGAAAGAACGAATCCAACTGAAACCCGCAATATTATGTAATTGAATTATCCAGTCCTGCTATTCCAGATCTGCTGGGATTTGGGACCACGTACCATGAAATTAAATTACTTTGCAAGTACACTCGGTGGGTCCTTGGTTCCTTAATGCAAACTCCAGTTTAGAGGAAGAGATAATCACATATTCAGCCTATACATCATCCTTTATCCTGCTCTCTGCTGCTTCCACTATCGAGTGACAAGCACTTAGTACAGAAAGTGCATTAATTTCTAACAAATGACAGTGATAAAAAATAATCAGGAAATCCAGACTACTCAATATCAGTAAATAAACTGCAATGTACAGAAATAAATAGGGTAGGACATTAAATTCAGCATTTAATAAATAGCCAATTACTGAAATTACTTGGTAAGTATTTGGGAGGAGCCTTCTGTTGTACATATTTTTTTTTTTCTGCAGAAAGTCAGACAACTTCACTTTAGCTGAATTCTTACAATTAATATGAAACTTCAGACCGTTGAGATGAAAGAAATGAGTACCTGTGGGCAGCACCAGAAAAGCTCACTTTCCTGGCTGCCCAGTTTCTTATCTAAAGGAAACGCCTGACGAGGACCAGTCCCGGCTGCTGAGCTCCCTGGGGAGGTGCCACCACGGAGCTGGGTCCCCTCTGTCCCCAACACGAGTGACAGCGAGGGACTGACCCCAAACTCAGCCTGCAGGGGCTGGAGCTCACGGGAGATGTGCCGTGGGTAAAGGGCAATGGAATTGATTTTTTTATATTGGACAGTTGAATCCAGAGTAAAATAAAGTTTTGGGCCCAAACGTCCTTAATAGAAAACATCCTTTCCATCCATTCTCAAAGCATTCCCAGTGACCCCAATTACAGCATCCAACATCCCAGTCAACCCAAAATAAATGTTCTGGAATCAGTTTTACTGGGACCGCTATTTAGCCCAGAAAATACTTTTACAAAAATTCTGTTAAATTTTCAAATAACCTCATGCTGAAAAATATATCTGTTTTTAACACATTTAGAACTTGCCGAGAAGGAAAAAAATAATAAATCACAAACTTTCCATGCAAATACCAGCTTTCAGAAGAAATCCATCTTCTGTGGCACATCACAACCAAATAAACTTGTAGGTAACTCACATCCAGCTGCTTAGAGCATTACAACTGCTCTACGTTACTTGGGTTTGTGGAAAAGCTCAAAGTTATTCATACACAGAGTTCAGACGAAAAGGAGAATATTTTCAGAATATATTAGATTTTTAAATAGCTTGATCTTAAAAGAGTAAAACAAGTGACATGGTATTCCTTTGAATTGTTCCTGTGGAACACAACTGCTTATGAAAGGGGACTTCTGTTTTTATTTAGGATGTTAGTATTTCTTTAGAAACAGTTGGGTTTTTTAAAATAATTTTAATTTCTTCCCCTGTCTGTCTTTTCTTATGGATAATTCCTTTTATGAGAGACTAGAAATTAAAGAAAAATGAAAAGCATGGTTCATTTGGGGAACGGGATAATTTTCTGCTTTTATTTTTTTCCCGGAAGGGAACAAAGTGAAAAACAAACAAACTAAAAAAGAAAACATTTATAGTCAACCAATTACTATTTAATGAACTGCATCCGCCCAGCCCAGAGGGGGCAGGGACTCTGGCAGAGCACTGCGGTTTTTACCCATTTCAGTCACAGGACACGTGTTTGTGGTAATTGTAGCCTATATTTCACTCCACCTCCTGACACTGTTACACAACATTTATTGAAAGCACATTTGATGGTAATGAAGTTTCTATTAACTATGATTAAGTTTCATAAAGCACCTGAAGATAATTTAAGATGTGCAGGAGCAGAAAATGAAACATTTGGTTTAGTACATTAGGAATCGTAATTGATTAAATTATCTCATTTACAATAAGTGCTTTCCAGGAGCTGTGCAGGGCACACATTTCCCCCCGTCTCCCACTGGAGTTTGCTGGGAGATGGGAAAGGTTTCTCCAGGTTCCCCTCCTCCCCCAGTGCCCTCACTCCCCGTTTTGGGGCCCTTCAGCAGCTCCAAGCCCTTTTCTCACAGAGCCAGTCCTTGAGAACAAGGATCAAGAGTCAGACAATCATGTCAGAGGTTATTTAGTAGAACAGGTTGTTTCTCAATTATCTTCATAATTAACTTTGATTTTGCATCAATGATGATTCACAGAGTCTTACACCGAGGTCCTGTTTCCCGAACAGCAGCAGCCTGCACTGCCTGTCTCTACCCCAGAGCTGTAAAGAAACCCTGTAATTCTCCTACATATCTCATACGCAAAAATCAATGCCATTAAAGTTACTTTTTTAATAAATAAGAAAATAAAGCAACTTGAATGATACTCTTTCAAGTTTCTCTAATTTAATGGGAACTGTGCAGATAAACAAAAAGCTGCCACTTGCCTGAGGTAAGTCATGACACAGACCAGTTGGACGTGACCAAGGAGGGGGTGATTCCAGTGAGACACAGACAAGACAAAATTAAAAGGGCGTAAGTGGCCAAGGCAGCCACGAGACATTTCTGAGCCACCCCAACCCGACTGTGTGTGTCCTTAGAAATACTTAAAAACTGGAAACGTAAAGGAGAAAATACTCTCATCCCAGCTTCCTCTGCCTTCAGGACAGTTGAAGGGGTACAGCTGGGTGCTCTCAGGCACCTGCAGAATTCCACCATATTAAAACTGTGAACTTTGAAAAGCCAAAGCCTCGTCACTCACCCAGAGCTGTCACCATAACTGTGCCCCTCTGTAATTAGTATTTTTATTGCATTCATACTCAACCAGTTGTTTTAAACTCTTACTTTATCAGAGTGAGGAACACGGGAATACTCTGGGATCTCAAACAACCAGGATTCATTCAAGTCAGCAAGAAATTTTGCTGGAGAATGTTCTGAAGGTGCAGCCTCCATCCAGCGTGTGGGCTCAAAGGAAAGGAGTGCGAGTTTGGATTTCCAGATGTTTTCCTCATGATTTAGGGCCCAAGTTCCCTAAAATTTCAAATATCCCGGAGGAATACCTAAATACTTAAGACTTAAAACTCACATATTTTATAATACGTAATAGGAGAATCTGTCTTCAAAGAAGATATAAACAATTGCATGTGTTACTGCCCAGTACAGTCCTTCAAAGGAATTGAGCCAAAACTGTGTTTATAAATCTATTTGTCTTTTTTAAAAAATGAAATCTTTCAGTCAATTCAAATTCAACTTCAAATGTGCTGCTCTGGACTGAAATTCCACTGAAACCAAAGGAAGATGAAGAACCAGTGGGTACCAGGTGGAAGCCCCCAGAGGGTGTCAGTGGGACCCACACACTCTCAACCCCCTCTGCCCGGGGGAAGGGGCGGCCGCAGGGAGCTCCCCAGGGTGAGACAGAGCCAGAGAGGAACCAGACTGGAACTGAGAAAGCCAAACTCCTCTATTAATTTGTTTTTTCTCTAATGACAAGTCCTCAAGAGATCAGTTTCAAGATGAGCATTCCTGCAGAAAGGGCTCCCGCTCAGACACAAATTACCAAAGAACGGTCACTTTTCTATTTTTAGTCTAAAACCCGTGATCACAAAGTTGCTAAGAAGACGCTTTCAGTAGATGTGAAAGCCTTTCATGTAACCTTCAGTTTTATTTAGCTCCTAACAAATAAAACAGAATGGCAGAGAAGATGAGAAAAATCATATTTACAAGAGAAAAAAATAACTTACTTTGGGATTTTATTTCATGAAGAGGTTTTTTATCTGAGAAAGAGAGAGAGAAAGAGAAAGTTGCACTTAATAAATGTACATGGAGCATATCTATTTCCTATATCGCTTCTGTCTAGCTCTATAAATGAAACATTTTCTCCTTGTTTGCTGACAATATGAATATTTTATGTTGTCCATATTTTTTCCCTTCATGTTGTGTTTTTTTTTTTTTCTAAATCTCTTTCAGGATGTTTCTTTGCAGTAATTTCTCACTTGGTTAATTCAAGTATTTGTTAGCTTTATTGGATGCTTTTATTTACAATATTATGCATCTCAGCAATAAGGAAGTTCAGTACTTTGAAGCGGATCAGTTGCCAAAGAATGTAAAGATTTCATTATTTCTGTGTTTGATATATGGAAAGGTTAGTGATGGACACTTAAAGTAATTTATAAAATATAAAGATGTGCAATATACTCACATGTATCTATCTAAATATCTAAATATACACCAATAATGACATCTATATGTGATTCTAAAGAACATACAGAATCAATGTACTACCATACATATGCAAATATGTTATAAAATAGGTTTTATACAGTAGTGCATCTCTCTTAAAAATGAGGCTGTCTCCCTCGTAATCTGAGCTGTTCTTTATAACCTAATACCTGAGAAAGTCATCTTTAGCAAACAGGAGACTGGGGGTGCTGCGGGAGCACGGGCTCTGTCTGGGGGTGCTGGTTGAAAAACGGAAGACAATTTTATTTCTGAGTGATGATGTGTTAATAAAAACATGTTTGCAGTTCATCTGCTTATGGCAGATGGACTTGTTTGTTCCTTTTTTGGGCACTGGGGAAAGAAATCGATAGTTTTTGAAGTTATAAAAACTAACTAAAGCAAATAGATAAAAGTGAAACAAAAAAATTCTACAAATCCCTCTCTTTTATTAAACAAAGAAAAAGCTTTCACCTCTGCAAGACAGAGAGAAATCCACCATGGAAAAGTAAACTGAGAGAATTCTGGTAGGGAATAAACAATGAAAGAACAAATATGCAAGAAACCAGTAAGTTATTAGGTCTGTCTTGAGTCAAAGTGACCTCTGCATTCAGATGGAGTCAATCTCTGGTTTTCTCCCAGGCCTGCCCATCTCTCACACATCAAAACCACAAATAATTCCACCTTTTTCTTCTGCATAGATCTTTCCGTCTATTCAGCTGTTACAAGTGCTGGAAGAAATTCCCTGAAAGAAAAGCACTTTCTGTTGCTCGTCAGTTGAGGACTGGACTTTTTGACCAACCTTTCCACGTCTGTGACATCTAAGAAGGACTCACACTGATACTGAAGTGGTAACTCACCACTGCACAGGGCATGATGGGGATATTCTAATACCTGCCTGGAGACAGCACCTGGACAAAACCCTCAGAGAGAGGGGCTAAGAAAGGAGAGATGAAGAGCTGGAGAAGCCACCAAGAAAAGCCTGTGTGATACAATACCTTGTTGTTGCTACAGGAGCCCTCAGAGGCCCAACCTGTACCAGAAATCACCTGTGCTACAGGGCTCCAGGAGCTTGTGATTCCCCCAGAGCATGAACCCAGACACAGACTCGTGTGTCGTGACTCTCAGTGCTTCGGAGCCACAGCTCTTCCCCGGCCACGCACCCCCTTTGGTCCTAACACCAGATCTGTTCTCTATCTAAAGCATAAGACAGGGCTGACACCCAGCTCCACAATGGGAAGGGACGTTACTCTTAAGGTGGGACCTTCACAAGCCTGTGTGTGGCTACGGCTCTCCTTGGAACCAGTGACCCAAACAGGGCCATCTTTTCTCAATTCTGGTGAAAACCACAAAACGAGCCAACTAGATGGTACGTCAGCTCATGACTGTCACAAATACGTGTGCAAACCTCAGCTGCAGCTTTTCATGCCCCTTTCAATGCATCCTTCTGGCAGCCTCCCAACAGAGATGCTGATCTGCACACGGGAGTGGATTCTGGATTTATCGAGCCATCTGTGGGGAAGGGCTTTCACTGAATGTACAGGGAGGACAAAGACCTCAGAAAACACCACGTGATCCCCACGTTGGGCCTCAAAAGCTAAAACATGGGGAAGGAAAAGAGTCTAAATTTCATTTATATCCTTTTAAACATTGAAGCTTGTCTGCCTGACGCCTTGGAGCTGGGGAGCTCTTCTGCTTTAAGAGAAGATTCTCTCCCTCCAAAACCCAACAAAAACTTACTTTACATCAGCTGAGGTGTACGTATTTCTGAAGCCTGAATAAATACACAGGATGCTGTCTGCCATTAAGGAATTATTAAAATCTCAGGGAGTTCACTTTGTTTAGAAAATTATTTTCCTCATCTCGCCAGATGTCCTTCATTGAAGAAGGGGTTGGGCACAGAACTGCCAGCCAGGACGAGGAGGGTGAACCTGGGGCCAACGGCACTGAGGCCGTTGTAGGCACCAAAGGGATGGTCAGGAGCACAAGGCTTAGGATTTATAGCCATAGTCTTTCTGGTGGAAGAAGATGACTGCTGAGCATAATGTGAACACATACATGCAAAAGGTTAAGAAGGAAGGGTAATGCAGTATCGCAGAAACAAAGAAAGAGGACTGTTTAAAAATAAAATTAATAGTAGACATATTTCAGTTTGTACCTTTCAGCCCTAGCATTCCTGATGGCTCCCACGGCTCCCATTCCTGGCTAGAAAGGGAGGAGGTGACAGTATCACCTCATGGACAGGGAGCAGTGAGGTGACAGTATCACCTCATGGAGCATCAGAGTAGGAATAAACTTGAGAATTTCTTCTTTGTTTTGAGGCAATGCAGCCGTCTCCGGGTGTTCTGCAGCTCCAGAGCCCCAGGGCTGAGCTTCTTGGCTCCTACCAAAGGGCAGCTGCTTTCCAGACATTAATGAAGGACAAATCCTTTCACAGGGAACTCGCCACAGAGTAGTGTTGCCTTTACTTACACAAACAGAGTAAACTTTGACCTTAAACAGCTCTTGCACCACGAGTGTTCCTGCTGGTGCTCTGCCAGTTTACTCACAAGAGAAGGAAGGCAGCCAAGCAGTACATTGTGTGAAATGTGTTGTAGCAGCTGGTCATAATTACACACTGCAAAAAATCTTTATTTGGATTTTTAGAATAATCTGATAATTAATAGGTAAAGTATGTGCTACGCAAATGGAGTGACTCAGAAACCACTGTGGATTTCAAACTTCACATACGCAACCCTCTGAAAACAACCTCTTTTTTCCCAGCAGTATTTCAGCCAGGAGAGCTCCAGTGACACGCCGTGTGGCAGACACGCTGCCTGACCTGGGGGACAAGATACATTTGGGGCCATCACTCCCAAACCCAGTTCCGCAACAACCCTTACTCACCTTGAATGCAGAGCCCTTCGGTGCAGTTCTCCGACTCCTGGCTCAAGCCCTCGCAGAACTTCCCTCCGTTTCTGGGAGGAGGCGCGATACATTCCCGAACCCTCAGATGCTCACACTCGGGGCTGCACACAGACCACTCGCTCCACACCTCCCAGTTCCCATCCACTGAATGGGGAGGAAGGAAAAACAACCATCATCACTGTACATCAGATTGGGGCAGGTGAGAGGCCCTACCTCATCACTTCTCTCCACAGCAAGTAAACAATAATTCTCAGGAGAAATAAATACAGTTTTATGAGATGTGAAGTTAAAATCCAGCATTATAATACATATAGAATATAAATAATAAAATCCAGCCTGCAATATGGAAGCTTTTAAAATAGCACCAGTATCTAACACTCTGCAAATGCAGTCAATTAGAACTGCAGGAGGACGCATTTCCTTTGTTACTGAGCTATTAAGATTCTAATGTTTCAATGCAAATTCTACCTTAAAACAGGCAGATGGAGAGAGACCACACCTTCTCCTGCCAGGACACGGTGCTGACATTTACACAAAGAGCATGGCTGGCCTGGCAGCTTCTGCCTGGTGTCCTGAGCAAGACAAGGGATCCACACCCTGCTTTGCTGCCGGATTCACAGCTGCCTCTGACCCCATCCCAGCTGAGAAGGGAACCACAGCTCCCTTTCTTTTTCATGCATAAATCAGATTGAAGAACAGACAGATGAACACAGAGACTTATACAAATAATATTAAATTCTTTAAATCCCAGTTCAGGAAATGCTGAGTATCTAAAAACTACACTATGAGTATCTAAAAACTCATAAAAGCTGGAAGAGCTGCCAGAATCCAGACAATTACACTGGGAGCCCAGGCACACACAGGCTCTTACAAATCCCACTAACTGTCCTTAGTTGTGTATGTGAAATGTCAATCCCAAAATCAGATAAGGGAGGGTTCAGGTGAACAAATGAGGAAATGTACAGTGTCCAGAGAAGTAACACCATGCTCCCTGTAGAGCATAAGCTCAATTACTAAAGGTTAATATACTTGAAAGCAAACTTTTCCAAGCTAAGTAATACTTTTAAGTGAAGTTCTATTGTATTTCTGTTGTTACTAACATCACCTCCTCTTACCCCCACCCACTTATATGATTTTTCATACTGATCTGGTTGCTGGTTTGTTATTATTTAGTTTCCTTCAGTATAAGTTAAAGCACTGACAGACCTGGTGGATCAAGGCCACAGGTGCTTGTGACTGTGACTGGGACCTGCACAAGGCTCTCAGCTCTAACCTGAACAAGGATGCAAGGATTTCCAATTTCAGGACTTCATGGGCTCTTCAAAGCACGACTGTCTCCCTGGCTTTTCAGACTGAACGCGCTCTCCCCTAAGTGTGACACTTAGAGTCACTCCTTAGCAGACTGTGCATGTCTCACCTGGGCAGAGAGAAGTGCAGGTGATTTTCTGCACTGACATTCCTTCGCAAAAGGCCCCTCCGTTGAGGGGAGCGGGGTTGGTGCAGGTCCGTGAGCGCTTCTGCCAGCCCCGGCCACAGCGCGCGTTGCAGTTGG